>NW_017671819.1:98840-173994 GCF_001879085.1 Nicotiana attenuata
CCCCCCCCCCCCCCCCCACAAAAAGTAAAAAAAAAACATTTTAGTACCTTATCCTTTCGAAAGCTATTAATGCTTATGGAAGGCCTTTTCTTCTGGATCATGTCCCCTCTTTCTTTCTACTACCCCTGCTTTAACCTTTTGTTAGCCTTTTTTTTTTTCTTAAATAGATTTGAATTTCTTGTCAAAAAAGCATAAGATTCTCAGTTAATGCAGCTGTGAAATATATGACTATCAAAAAGTGTTTATGTGATTGTTGGGTACATTTACGCTTAATCAGATATCCTGAGTTCAAGTTCTAAAAATAAATAATTTCTTGACAAAGCTAAAATCCTAAACTCATAAGCCTGAAGGTATGATATTGTTCTTATTTAGAAAATAACACAAAAATTGTAAATTTAACTATGGACGTCTATTATGTCTGCAATTCCACTTTTCTCCCTTTTCTTCTTAAAGAGAAAAATATAACGTACTTTCATTACGCTGTAAAATATAATGGTTACCTTATAACAAAACAGTAGAGAACTCTGCCTAGCTTCTTTGGTTGTTCTAAGCGATAGAGACCTACTATGCCGATGCGGCAAAAAAAGTAAGAAGGAGCCCCGTATACAGTCAAATTTAGGCTTGCCCTTTTGTATGACTGATCGAGACTGGAACGCGATAAGCCAAGGTTCAGTCTCGTATTATATCGAACTATGATGCAAAGTTAGGTTGCCGAGTTCGTGGCCCTGAGACCGATTAAGATTGAGATCGAACAAGATAGGGATCGAGGGAAGCTTACCGAGTCGAATAACGGAAAGACAAAATATCTGCAATCAGACGAGGATCACGGTGCGAATCTCGGCACGTATCAAGAAGAGACCAATTAGTTAGCCAATCATGGGATTTCTTACCTGATATAGAATTGTACTCAGAGTAGGACTCCCCTACTATATAAAGAGGAGTTTGATCATTTGTAAACACATCATATTCACGCAATACAAAGCAATATACTGTCATTTTCTAGCTTTCATTATCTTGTTATTCTGTTCATAAGCAAGTTGAAACATATTTGGTTCAAGGGTGACTGAACTCGAGGGCCAAGGCTGTTCAATTCGTTTAGTTTGTATTATTTCTTTCATCGTTAATACCAATACTAGTTTATTCTTCTTAATTTGTATCAAGTTATATCATGTGTCCTTAAAACCACGTATAAATTCATTTGTTATCCAATTTTAGGGTAAACAGTTTGGCGCCCACCGTGGGGCTAAGGATAATAGTGGTTTCCTTGTACAAAGTTTCGTAACACACACTATTTTACACTTGTTCTTTGAAGTATCTCTGATTACAGGATTAAAAAATGTCGAACTCTCAGTCAGCACCTCAACACATTGACAATGATCTCGGCCACCACGGCGAAAATGAGAACATTGCACCAGGAAGCGAGGCACCCCCTGTTGGCCTCAATGGAATTCCGGCTGTAGATTCAATAGAAGTCAGTTCACATGTAGCCATCAATGGAAATTTGGCTGTCGATCCCGAAAGCAGCGTCAGCGGGGATGCCCGTTCAGCTACTCAGAGCGCACGTAGCGGTGAAGATGGCGGGATCAGCCTGCGGGTAATCTTCAAAATGTTACAGGCTCAACAGGAAGCAATAGCCAAGCTCCAAAACCAGAACCACACACCGAGCAGGGTCAAACTCGAGCCATCCCAGGAAATCGTACACAGGGTCGAATCGGTCTCGAGGAAATCGAACGAAAAGGAATCGAAGAAAAATCCTGCTATCACAAAGATGCTCGAAGAAATTACAAAGCGAATCGAGACAAGGGGAAAGAAGATAGAGGAAAACGACAAGAAGGTGGAAACCTATAACTCCAGGGTCAACCAAAACCCGGGGGCATCACTAATATTGAAAGGACTGGATTCCAAAAAGATCGTACAAAAACCTTTCCCCCGAGTGCGGCTCCGAAGCCAATTCCCAAGAAGTTCCGCATGCCCGAGATTCCTAAGTATAACGGGACAACTGATCCAAATGAACACATCACCTCCTACGCGTGTGTTATAAAAGGAAATGACTTGGAAGACGACGAGATCGAATCCGTCTTGCTGAAGAAATTCGGGGAGACTCTATCGAAGGGTGCTATGATATGGTATCATAATTTACCGCCTAATTCTATTGACTCGTTTGCTATGCTTGCAGATTCTTTCGTAAAGGCACACGCCGGGGCCATTAAGGTCGAAAACAGGAAGTCAGACCTTTTCAAGGTAAGGCAAAAGGACAACGAGATGCTCAGAGAATTCGTGTCTCGATTCCAAATGGAACAGATGGACCTGCCACCGGCCGCCGACGATTGGGCTGTTCAAGCTTTCACTCAAGGTCTCAACTTTCGAAGTTTAGTGGCTTCATAGCAGTCGAAGCAGAATTTGATCGAATACCCAGCTGTCACTTGGGCTGATGTGCACAATCGGTATCGGTCGAAGATCAAGGTCGAGGATGATCAGCTGGGAGCTCCTTTTGGGTCCGTTTATCCTGTTAGACCCGTCGATAGAATCAAGAGGGATATCGACAGAGAACCAAGGTCGAATAGAGATCGATATCAACCGTATAATGGAGACCATAAGAACAACGGATTTGGGAGAAACTCTGCACGAAATGAAAGAATAAATGATCGAGGTTCAAGATAATGGGGTCATGAGCAAGAACAACTTCGATAGATCTATGGGACCCAAAGAGGCACCACAATTGTCAGAGTATAACTTTAATGTTGATGCTTCTGCCAACGTTTTGGCTATCGGGCGCATCAAAGAAACCAAGCGGCCTCGACCTTTGCTTCAAACACAAAGGGATCCCAACCAAATATGCAAATACCATGGCACACACGGCCATATGATGGAAGACTGTCGACAATTGAGGGAAGAAGTAGCCCGGTTGTTCAACAACGGTCATCTTCGAGAATTTCTAAGTGTCCACGCTAAGAATCACTTCAGAAATAGGGACTCCAACAAACAAAATGAACAAGACGAACCCCAGCACGTCATCCGTATGATCATGGGAGGGGTCGATGTTCCTCAAGGTCCGATGATGAAATGCACCAAAGTGTCAATCACAAGAGAAAAACGGACTCGGGATTACTTACCAGAAGGGACTCTATCTTTCAACGACGAGGACGTAGAAGGAATCATGCAACCTCATAATGATGCACTGGTAATTTTTGTTCTTATGAATAAAACTAGAGTTAAACGTGTGCTAATTGATCCAGGTAGCTCGACCAACATTATTCGATCGAGGGTCGTAGAACAACTCGGCCTACAGGACCGGATCTTTTCTGCGGCCCGAGTGCTGAACGGATTCAACATGGCTTGCGAAACTACAAAGGGAGAAATAACGTTGCCGGTAAACATTGCCGGTACCACCCAGGAAACCATGTTATATGTAACCGAGGGGGGCATGCGATATAACACCTTATTCGGGAGACCATGGATCCACAACATGAGGGCTGTACCTTCGACCCTTCACCAGGTATTAAAATTTCCAACACAGAGGGGATAAAGACGGTTTACGGGGAATAACCCGCCGCGAAGGAGATGTTTACAGTTGATGAAGTAACTACGATATCAACACTCTCATCGATAAAAGACTCGGGTTCGAAAGCGAAACAGGAAGCCAAATAGCAATCGTTGATGCCAACTTCGACCCGATCGGACAAACAAGGGATTGACGAAGATGATGACTTCGGGGTTCCTCGATTCATTATCGCCCCCGATGATTCCGATGCTACCAAGTCAATGGTTGAAGAGCTGGAGCAGGTCGTGGTGATCGAACAGCTGCCCGATCGGAAGTTATACCTGAGCACAGGGTTAACTCCCGAGCTTATTAAAAAAATCATTCAATTTCTTATAGCTAATATGGATTGTTTTGCTTGGTCCTATCTCGACATGACAGGGATCCCACCGGAGATCACTACTCACAAACTAAGCTTGGACCCGAAGTTCTGCCCGATAAAACAGTAAAGGAGATCCCAGTCCGGGATCAAGCATCCTTCGTTAAGAACGAGGTAACCAAACTCCCTAAAATAGGGTCTATCCGGGAAGTCAAATACTCGGAATGGTTAGCAAACGTAGTAGTAATCCCTAAGAAAGGGAAAAAACTAAGAATGTGTGTAGATTATAAAGATTTGAAGCATGCCCCAAAGATTCTTTCCCTTTGCCTAACATCGATCGCATGATCGATGCCACGGCCGGCCACGAGACTCTCAGTTTTATCTATGCTTATTTCGGCTACAACTAAATACGGATGAACCCGGGCGACCAAGAAAAAACCTCTTTCATCACTAAACATGGCACATACTGCTATAACGTAATGCCATTTGGATTAAAAAATGCCTGTGCCACTTACCAATGACTAGTAAACCGAATGTTCAAAGAACAAATAAGAAAAACCATGGAAGTTTATATTGACGATATGCTAGTTAAGTCCTTGCGAGCAGAGGACCATTTAAAGTATTTACGGGAAACCTTCAGTATATTTAAGAGGTAAAACATGAAAGCTGAATCCAGAAATATATGCATTCAGGGTCGGGTCCGGCAAGTTTCTCAAATTCATGGTATCCTATCGAGGGATCGAGATCAATCCCGACAAGATTAAAGCTATCGAGGATATCACGATAGTGGATAATGTGAAGGCTGTACAAAGGTTAATCGGGCGCATTGCAGCCCTGGGGCGATTCATCTCAAGGTCGTCCGCTAAAAGTCATCAATTGTTCTCGTTGCTGAAAAAGAAAAACAACTTCACATGGACCCCAAAATGTCAAAAGGCTTTAGAGGAACTTAAGCGATACTTGTCGAGCCCACCATTGCTTCACACGCCGAGGGCGAACGAACGACTATACTTGTACCTAGCGGTATCGAAAATAACTGTAAGTGGAGTCCTAGTCCGAGAAGAACAAGGTACGCAATTTCCAATTTATTATGTTAGTAGAACCTTGGGTGAGGCTGAAACTAGATACCCTTACCTTAAAAAATTGGCACTCGCCTTGCTAAGTTCCTCTAGGAAACTGAAACCATATTTTTAGTGCACCCTATATATGTTGTGATGACCTACCCTTTACGAAATATAATGCATAAGCCCAAACTCTCCGGACGACTGGCCAAATGGGCCGTAGAAATCAGCGGGTACGATATCGAATATCAGCCCCGAACAACCATCAAATCTCAAATTTTGGCAGATTTCATGGCCGACTTTACACGGCCCTAATTCCCGAAGTGGAAAGAGAGTTGTTGATAAACTTGTATCTTCGGGAATCTGGACCCTCTTTACGGACGGTGCCTCGAACGTAAAAGGGTCTGGATTTGGCATCGTACTGAAGCCACCCATAGGCAATATAGTTAGACAATCAATTATAATTGTAAAATTGACTAATCGATTATAAAGGTCATGGTTGCAGGACTCGAACTGGCCAAAAGCTTGGGGGCGGAGGTGATCGAAGCTAAGTGTGACTCCATCCTTGTAGTAAACCAAGTTAACAGAATGTTCGAAGTAAGAGATGAGTGAAGATACCTAGACAAGCTACAGGTAACATTACATCGGTTTAAAGAGTGGACTTTGCAACACGTGCCTCGAGATCAGTGAGGTTGATGCCTTCGCGAACTTGGGGTCATCGGTCGAGGACGACGATCTCAACTCGGGGGCGATTGTGTAGCTTATGAGGCCGGTAGTAGAAGAAGGTCACGCCAAAATAAATTCCACAAGCTTGACTTGGGATTGGAGAAATAAATACATAGTGTACTTGAAGACCGGAAAACTTCCCTCAGATCTAAAGGAATCGAGGGCCTTGCGCACAAAGGCAGCCCAATTTAGCTTGTCCAAAGACGGAACCTTACTTAGGAGGACGTTCGACGGTCGTTAGCAATATGTCTGGGACCGGGAGACACCGGGAACGTGTTTGAAGGAAGTCCACGAAGGCACATGCGGGAACCACTCAGGCCCGAATCATTGGTCCGAAAGGTAATCAGAGCCGTCTATTACTGGGTCAAAATTTAAAAAGATGCAAATGAGTTTGTACAAAAACGTGATAAATGTCTAAGACATGCTCCGATGATTCACAACCTGGGGAGCTGCTACATTCGGTTTTATCACCGTGGCCGTTCATGAAGTGGGGGATGGACATCGTCAGCCCTCTTTCATCGACACCAGGTAAGGCTCAAATTGTTTTGTTTATGACTGACTATTTCTCTAAGTGGGTTGAAGCACAGGCATACCAAAAGATCAGGGAAAAGGAAGTCATCAACTTCATTTGGGATCACATCATATGTCGGTTCGGAATACCATCTGAAATTGCCTATGACATTGGAAAATAATTTATCGGCTGCAAAGTGACCAAATTTCTCGAAGACCATAAGAACAAAAGGATCTTATCAACACCTTATCACGCTAGTGGGAATGGACACGCTGAATCAACCAACAAAACCATGATCCAAAACCTCAAGAAAAGGTTGACCGACGCCAAGGGGAAATGGAGAGAGATTTTGCCCGAAGTCAACTTCAAAGTCCAGTACGGGTCCACCCCATTCTCATTGGTTTACCGCACTGAAGCTTTAATACCAGTCGAAGTCGGGGAGCCGAGTATCAGATTCCGATATGGAACGAGGGAATCGAATAACGATGCAATGAATACAAGCCCGGAGCTATTGGATGAATGGCGTGAAACTGCCTTTGTTCGATTGTCTGCCCAAAAGCAACGGATCGAAAGGTATTACAACCGAAGGGCCAACCTTCGATATTTTAATGTCGGGGACTTAGTGCTGAGGAAGGTCACATTAAACACCCGAAATCCAAATGAAGGAAAATCGGGTCCGAACTGGGAAGGCCATACCAGATCCTCGAGATCATAGGGAAAAGGTCCTATAAGCATAGAATGATGGACGGAGAACAACTATCGAACAATTGGAACGTAACTCATCTTAAACGATATTACTGCTAAGGTACGACCCATTTCAATTTGTTTTTTTGACTAACACTTGCAGGTTATCGACAAGGAGCGGCACGAAGCCTTTAGGTATGAAAGCACGCGTTGCACTCTTTTTCCCTGAACCGTTTTTGTCCCAATTGGGTTTTTCGGCAAGGTTTTTAATGAGGCAACAGTTGATCGTGCTAACTTAGATCGAAGGCCGATCACAAATCGGTATCAATGACAACACTAATAATATCCGAGGTTCCTCTACAATCAACCTCGAACACTGGGGGGAGGGGGGGTCCCTTAGATGTCTACTTTTTTGCGAGGAAATTACTTCATAATAGCAGGGTCTCGATAGGTGAGATTTGTTGTAAGGGACAAACGGTCAAACGAACCGTGCCCACAAAGGTTGCTCGAGCCCTGGCACAAAACATGTACGCATGTGTAATCATTTTTTCACAATAATAAAGAGAAGTATTTTTCCTTGCAATAATATCATGTCTTAGAATTTTTTTTTACTTTAAAATTCCGTACTTTCGATCTATTATGGAAACGAGCTCAAGGGATAATTATAACCAGAGTTCGGATAATCACTCCCACACTCGAGGACTGCCGCCTGAAAAATAAACTCGAGCAGATCGAACTATTGAGCGTCAGGGGTGTAAGACCTCTTAGGCAACCCTCGAATTTTAAAGGCCATGGCCATACCCACTCGGGGACTGTTATCTTAGGCAAGCCTGGATAACTCGGGAAAGCAAGCTCACTGGGCTATGCCTGAATTAAAAGGCTACGGCCGCATTAACATGGCTCGGAGACGTCCGAAATCCATAACAAAAATAGGCCTTCGAAAAAGAAAAAAAATTCTTTCACAACCGGGTCTAAAGGCTACCCTCGGCAGAATCTCAAACTTAAGATATTTTCAGGAGGAAACTTTGGCAATATCGAACCCCGATAACGCCTTAACTCAGAAAGGAAATAAAAGCAACGTTTGTTCGAACCCTCGATCATAACCTCATTATTTCATGCTAAGGCATTCCAACCTTTGTGAATACAAATAATAAAGCAAAGGAGAAAATTCTGAGCCGAAAAGGAAAGAAAAGCCTTATATTTATATACGATAACTTTTAACAAAGGCCAAATCGGCCTAATAAAAAATTTACAACGGTCAAAACGGCTTCAGGAATAATGCAAAGGAAAAAATAAAAGGCCTAGGTGCCCTGATCTTCATCGGAGGCAACATCTTTGCCCTCGGGATCTTCCCCGCCTTCAGACTCACTCAAGCTATCTGAGTCTTCCTCGGGAAAGGCCAACTTTCGAGCCCTAGCTTCCTCGCTTTGGCATTTTTGAGTTTAGCCTGTATATCGAAGCCCTAAACATGGATTCCCTTCGAGCTTGCCACTTTTCATGATCCACTAGGCTATTAGCTGCGCCTGGATGGCCCCAACGTCGACCTTATACTGGTTTGCAGTAGCGTTGGCTTTAATGTTGGCCACAACCTCCTCAGATTTAGCCTCCTCGAGCTCATTAGCCAAGTTAGTTAACTGGGACGAAGATCCTCGATTTTATTTGCTTGTATAGAGGTTCTCTCTCTTGCAACCCGGAGTTGGGACTCGGCCGACTCCAACTCTGCTTGGACGGCCTCCTTTTTTGAGGCTAAGATGTCCATATTCTTCTTAAATTGTTCAGCCTCGGCTCGTATTGCATCTATTTATTTATGAAGATCCTCGATCTATTTGAGCCTCTGTCGGACTTACAGAATCAGATCGTTAGTCGTTATCTCCAATTCGTCTTCACTATCGTGAAGCAGTCGAAATACCTGTTCGGCCATCTTAGCATGCTCGTCCCGAGCCGTCACTAAATCTGCCTGAAGCTTCTCACTGAGAAGCTTGTAAGTGTCATTTTCTCAGTGAGGTCCCGAACCTCAGCCTCACGCTCCTCCCGGATTCGAAGGAAAGCCTCGTGATGCAACATCGAAGCCTACAAGCAAGGAAGAAGATGTTAGAATTACCTATGACTCCAAGTTTAAAAGAGATAATGTAATAACCCTCGAAGTTACCCGATTCAGAGCATGTTGGGCCTCGTTAACAGGCAAGCGGCTCCCACCGCATTCATCACAGCTTGGTCTTCCTCAGTCACCAAGCACCTATGATAGCTGGCAATCCCCACGGGAGGAGAGAAGACCCGGGTATCTTCCGGTACGGAAAACACTATATTGCGCCTACGGTCGGGGTTAACACTTGGGGCCAGGAATCGGTCCACCAGTTTTGCGCTCGACGAAGACCCAGTAACGCCCGGGGATGGTGCTTTCTTCGGCACCGGTAAATTACCAAGCCCGGTGACATCTTCCAATATCAAAATCAACCCCATCTAGGAAACTGTGGATGTTGACCGCCTCTTGAGGACCCTCGCAAGAGCGACCTTCTAACATATTGCCCTCACGGATTGTGGCATCCGAAATCTGAGGGGACCCGAAAATATCAATCACACCGAGCTCGTCCCTCGGAACATCTCCCTTCACTCAGGAAGCTTCGCCCCCGGTCTTTTTCTCGACCGTCTCAGCCTGGGACGGAGTGGCCTCGACTCTTTCTAGCTCGGGAACCTCGGCCGAAGCTCCCTCGTTAACTTCCTCCGATACGGAGGGCTTTTGTATCGAAGAACTAGCCCGCACACGGGCTACCAGATTGGATTCTTCTTCTTCTTCTTCGGACTCGTCCCTTAGCCGATGGACTGAGTCCAAGGATAGAGCGATGGTGTTCCCTTTGTGTTTACGAGTTTGCCTTCTTTGGCTTTTGTTTTTCCGAGTTTGGGGAACTTGGAGCCCCTTTTCTCTTCTTCTCTTTGGCCTGCTTCGGAGTAGGTGGTTGGGGAAGGACTTCTTCTTCGTCAGATGGGGCCCTCATTGCTACGTCCTTCCCGAGGCTTACAAAGGAAAAAAGACGTGAAAGCTCGAGAAGTATCCCAAATGATAACCATCCTAAGAAAGAAGCTTACCAAGATTCTGGGCCTCCTATCGGCCCTTTGACAATTCCATCCAAGAATGCTTGGAATAAGGTCTCTGCGATACTAGGATCTCGACCCATTGCTTGAGATCGGGGATTACCTCCGACGCCTAGGTCACAGCTGCAACACCAAAAGACACAGATGAGGAAAGAAGATAAGAGGTAAAATAGCAAAATTAGAAAGGCAAAGTACTACTCACGATTCATGTTCCATTTCTCCGAAAACGGCATGTCTTCAACAGGAATCAGGTCCGAAGTCCTTATTCGGACAAATCGACCCATCCAACCTCAGCCGCGAGCCTCATCTATGCTCGAGAACGGGGCCTTGACGGCCCGACGAGCAAGCTTAATCAGCCCTCCTCGATAGAGTCGGGGACTGTAAAGCCGCATAAGGTGGTCGAGGGTGAAAGGACATCCCTCGATTTTGCTCACGAAGAATCGGAGGACAATCACTATTCTCCAGAAGGAAGGATGGATCTGACCGAAGGTCACGTCATACGTCTTACAGAAGGCGATGATGATAGGGTCTAAGAGACACAACGTGAAAGGATAAGTGTAAACACTTAGGAAACCCTCCACATGAGAAGTGATCGACTCCTCAGGCGAAGGTACCACAACGTGTTTATCGACCCAGTAGCACTCCTCTTTAACTTTACCAAGGAGATCATCGGTTATCGTGCATATATATATATATATATATATATATATATATATATATATATATATATATATATATATATATATATATATATATACCTTGAGACTGGTTCACATCGACCAGGTACTGAGGAGGTTTTCTCAATCCTAAAATTGGCGATAGTAGGGCATCCTCCCGGAACGAAATCCTCAAGGGGAGGTTACGCCGTAGCTCCGTCGCCGGTGAGCCGTGAAGAAGAGGCGGTCTCCTTTTGCTGTACGATTTTAGAAGTTTTTGCCATTGTAAAGTAGAAGAGAAGGGAATTAGGATGATGTGTGATTTGCTTAAGATTTAAAAGATTTGGGAGCGAGTGTTACAGAGCAAAGAGATTTTTGAAGAGAAGCAACAATGAGGGAAATTTTGAGCATAAAGTTTGAGTGGAAGAAGGTGGCGGTACTTATAACTTGCTGGTGGCGGTTCAAAACCGATGGTGGCCGACCAGCAAATGACAGGCATTTAATAACTCGATAACCGAACTGATTGGGACATTTCGGTACCCACTTGTTGCTGACGTCGTAATCGGGCTCGCCGCTTACGTCATGGCATATCGAGACGGGATTGGAAAAGTTTATATCGTTTCTCGTCATCTTCTCTCCAAGAAACGAGGGGACTATCTGTATATGGTCAAATTCGGGCTTGCCCTTTTTGTATGATTGATCGAGACTGGAACGCGATAAGCCAAGGTTCAGCCTCGTATTATATCGAACTATGACGCAAAGTTAGGTTGCCGAGCTCGTGGCCCTGAGGCCGATTATGATCGAGATCGAACAAGATAGGGATCGAGGGAAGATTACCGAGCCGAATAACGGAAAGACGAAATATCTACAATCGGGCGAGGATCACAACGCGAATCCCCGCACTTATCAAGAAGAGGCCGATTAATTAGCCAATCATGGGATTTCTTACCTGATATAGAATTGTACTTAAAGTAGGACTCCCCTACTATATAAAGGGGAGTTTGATCATTTGTAATCACATCATATTCACGCAATACAAAGCAATATACTGTCATTTTTTAGCTTTCATTATCTTGTTATTCTGTTCATAAGCAAGTTGAAACATATTTGGTTCAAGGGTGACTGAACTCGAGGGCGAAGACTGTTCAATTCGTTTGGTTTGCATTATTTCTTTCATCGTTAATATCAATACTAGTTTAATCATCTTAATTTGTACCAAGTTATATCACATGTCCTTAATGTGAGCACGTGATTTTTGCCCTATATGAATTACTCCCATAAATTCAAAAACAAAATAACTTCTTTTCATTGTTTGCAATTTTATGGATTTTTGTGGCATTTTTTGTTAATTGTTTGCATTTGTTTGTGCACGTTTATTATTGCTTAATTCATGAAAAATACAAAAATACTTGGCATTTGCATGTAGATTTAATTTCATGTTTTAGGATTAATTAGTAGTTAAATTGCGTTTAAAACAAAGTATAAAGAAAATAACAAAAATAGTCCATTTTTGCATTTTTAATTGTTAATTGGTGAATTTGTCATGAGTTTACTTTTAAATAGGACTTAATCAATTTTTAGGAATTAATTAGCTTAATTTTGGAAATATATTAGGTCTTTATTTTAATTTTGCATTTTAATAAAATCAGAAAAATATAAAATACAAAGCGAAATAAAAAAAGAAAGAAGAGGAAATTACAATAAGAAAGGGAAATAAATGAAAACAATTAAAAGGAAAGGAGTGGTCTTAATAAAATGCCTAAAATTGGGCCAAAAGTGGCTTAGCCCAAACGACCCCCCTCCAATCTGCTCCAGTCCCGGCCCAATTCACACCCTAAACCCGGCTTGCTCATTCACTAACCAAAAGGACACCGTTTGGTCATGCTCAAATCTAAGCCGTCTAGGTTAGCTGATCGGACGGTCAGGAAGTGGGGTCTTAATGATATAAGATTGTCCAAACCCCCCCCCCCCCCCCCCGTGTCGCCTCCCTCATTTCACCCCAAAACTAAATCTGTAACGCCGCCGTGCCCCGCCGTGCTCCGCCGCCGGAAATCGCCTCACGGCGGCGGCCGGCCTCCAAGATCACTTCAAATTTAACCCCTTGCTCCTCTCCTCCACCTCGTTATAGATCCACAGCCCGTTTCCCTCAAACCCCACCCAAACTCGTCGAATCTTCAACCAAAATTTTTCGGCCAGAACACCACCCTTCCCAAAACCGGTCCAAATTAATACCATAGGACCGCGTGACCTCCTCTATCAAACCCCCCAAGCCCCGTCCCTCGAACATGGCCGGAACTGCTCGAATAAATTGAAATTTTCAAGGCCAAAACCCTAATTGCTCCAAACTGCTCCAAATTGATACCACATGGTCCTCTGGCTTCCCTCGTGATGAATTCAATATCAACGGCACTCAAATCCCACTGGAGCTGTCCAATTTTTGAGTCTCAAAATAATCAGTGAGTTTCTACTTCCCGTTTGCCTATATTGTTCATTTTTTTTGTTTTGTTTTGAGGATTCTGTGTTGGATTTTTAGTTTAGTTTTGGTTTTGATTGATTTTTGTTTGAAATATTCTGTTGATCTTTGTTTTTCACCTTTTAATTAGTTTAGTAAACCTGATTAGTTTTTATATTTTCAGTGTTTTTGGAATTGGTTAATCATGACCAGTGTGCTTAAGTGTTCAATTTGATCTCGTTTGATTATTAGTTCATTGCTGAATTAGTTCTATGATACTTTTAGGATTTCTATTGTTTAAGAATTGAATTTCAGTTAATTAGATTTGTATTAGTTTGTTTAAAGCTCTGTTGGTTGTAGCTTATAAGTAGGCTATAGTTCAATTTTGATTTATTTGGTGAATTAGCTTAGTTTGGATTAAAAATTCAGATAGATTAAAATTCCATGTTAGTTCATATGTAGGGCCTGTTTGGATTTTAGCTGAATTCTCTTTACTTCTAGGTAATTAACCATGGTTGAGGAGTTGGGTTAGTTAATGCTAGTTTTAGAGTAGTTTCAGAATAAAATGAGAGGTATTTTAGATACTCTTCAAGTAGATAACAACACTAGAATCCCCTAGAACCTTCTAGATGAGGGTGCAATTAGAATTTCAGTAGTTTAGTGTATTAACTTGAGACACAAGTCAGAAAATAAAGGACTAAGTGGGAAAAACTGAAGTTTAAAAGAGGGACTAAGTGTTAAAGTTGGAAAATCTGAAACTCTCTTAGCTTTGTCTATAAAAAGGCATGACGATTGCCTTGTTTAACAAGCGGAGACCCTTCAAAATTCCCCCCAAAATCCTCTTTACAGATCTGATCCTACATTTTGAATTTCAAATCATAGAAAGTTCAAAAAAAATCTTCTTCTAGATTTTAATTTTATACAGAAACCAAAAAAAAAAACAATAGAAAACTGTCCAAAATCAAAAAAAAAAAAAACTACTGAAGATGAATTTCGACTCTTAGCTACTGGTTTACATTTTTAGTTCAGCAGTGGTAATTTGAAGGTTCAGGGGTGTTGCTGTTTGATTTCAAGTAGTTTTTTTGGGGTTCAATTAGTTTGCTGTGGTCACCTGCTGGTGCTGTGTTTCTGTTAAAGTTTCCTGGGTTTATTGTGAAGCTGTTTTGGTTCAAATTACTTCTGTGTGCTGGTTATTGCTGTTTGTGACTGCTGGTGCTGTGTTTGGGAGTAATTCATCAGTCTAGTTGTTGCTGATCTCCTTTCTTCTGTTGGATTCGATTTACCAGGTACATATTTGTAATCTCCAGGCTTTTGAAATGAAATTGAAGCTGAATCTATGCTGCGGAATTGCAACTTTAGTAGCTCTGTCATGTTTTAGATAGACTTTTGTAATTTAATAGGTTGCTCATTATAATCAAACTATAATAACTCTGAACTGTTAAATAGTAGATTGCTAGACTAATTAGATGTATTCCATGTGTTTTAGCAATTTAGTTGGTTTAGGTTTAGCTTGTGCTGATAATGTAATGCAGAATTTCAGTAGGCTTCTATATGTACTTAATTAGGATTGTTTTGGACTGTTAAGTGTGTGGTTATTAGCTGAGCTTTAGTATAGTTTAGTACTTACTTCAGTTAATTTGTTGCTTTGTTTTTAAAATAAAAAATCAAAATAGATTAGATTAGCAACTGATCCTGAGATCAGCGTATGGTGCCTAGGTCGATTTTAGTTCCAATTTGAATGTGTCTTTCAAACAATTTAATAATGCAGTAGCTAATATTAGTAGATGATGTTATTAATGTCAACTATGGTTTTTAAAAAAAAAAATCCAATCCAGATTTTCATTTTGCTTTTCAGTCTTTAGTCGCGTCTAAGAGCTCCCCAGTAGCCAAGTAAATAAATTAGTCTGTGCATGAAATTAGAATTCAATTGATTAATATCGTTTAGATTTGAATAAATGCGTATTGTCTTCCTTTGGCTATAATTTTTGAACACACACAGAAGAGTTTGGGATAATGTGGTGGGCAAACATTTAAACAAAACATTGGCTTGCTAGAAGACAAAAACTCTTTAAAAAGAAAAGATTAGGAATAGGGGATTAATTTGCAAATATAAATTTGGGTTTTCGAGTTAGGTGGCGGGTTCAAATTAAGAGGGTCCTCCCTTTTGTTTGAATTCGGACTTGAATTCGAGGCTCGAATTTATAAATGTAAATTAATTAGATCCTTTTAGAGACAAATAATAAATAGAAAAATCATAGTCGCTTTAGGTTGGCCTTTAAATAAAAATGAGACGAGCCTCGCCGAACAAAACATACAAATTGCGGGGCCCTCATTAAATGTTTATATCAAAAGACTTAGAATTCGGGGCCTGCCGTTTAGTGAATTTCACGGCCCCCGCAAAGATGATAACACGTTAAAATTGCACATTAGGATAACATGTGTTAAAATTAGATTTTTGCCAAATATAGCAGTTGAGCGACCGTGCTAGAACCACGGAACTCGGGAGTGCCTAACCCCTTCTCCCAGGTTAACAGAATTCCTTACTCGGATTTCTGGTTCGCGACTGTAATACAGAGTCAAACCCTTTCCTCGATTCGGGATTCAAACTGGTGACTTGGGACACCATGAATCTCCCAAGTGGCGACTCTGAATCTCTTAATAAAATGAATCCCGTTTCGATTGTCCTTTAATTGGAAAAACTCCTTTTATTATATCCTTCACGGGGTGTAGTAGCGAAAGAGGAGGTGTGGCGCTCAACTGTTTTGCATGTTTTTGGTGAATTTTTGAGGCTCCACCTAATCGTTGTGAATGTTAAAATGGCAAATTGATTCGCTCCAGTTCCTCAGAAACGATCATCTAGAGCTATAACATAGAAATCAGGAAAAACTACATACGTAATCTGAATGCTAAGCTGCATCGTCAATTGGAATTACGATTAGAGGTTGTCTAGGCCATACATTGAATCTGAAATCAAATTTGCTTACCTCATGCCTATTGTTTCATGTATTGGTCAATTTTTAGTATAATGTGTTTAGCTAGATGCATCTGAATTCTAAAAAGCCTACTGAATTAATTTTACTTGCTCCATTAATTTTAGTCAAGTTCAGTTTACTTCCAGTTTGGGCCTTTTGAACAGGCCCACCTTCATCCAAGCTTACTAAAATTCTCTAGTTTGAATTTAGGTTTAAAGGCTTTAATTCATAGTTTACGCAATACAAATTTGGGCCTTCGAGTTAGGTAGCGAATTCGAATTAAGAGGTTTTACCCTCTTGTTTGAATTCGGACTTGAATTCAAGGCCCGAGTTTTGTAATATTAATTAATTAGGGCCCTTTATAGACAAATCCAATAGAAAATCATAGTTTGCTCTAGGATGACCTTTAAATAATAAAATGAGGCAAGCCGCGCCAAATGAAACCCATAAATTGCGTGACCCTCATTAAATGCTTATATTAAAATACTTAGAATTCGGGACGTGCCGTTTAGCGAATTTTCACGGCCTCCCGCAAAGATAATAACACGTTAGTCGCTTTAGGCGCGTTCTTTAATAATTTTACCTTCCTAAATTCGGGTGTGCATTTCATGCGACCCAAATCCAAATCCCAAAACGTTGAATAAAAATGTGTCGAGGATCCGGGTGCATTTCATGTGACGTGATCCAAAAACACGTTTTTAAACGACGTTCACTTTCTTAAAATTTTTAATTAAAAGCGGTAAGTAATTTTTAAAATTGCACAATAGGTTAACATGTTTTAAAATCAGATTTTTGCCAAATATAGCAGTTGAGCGACCGTGTTAGAACCACGGAACCCGGGAGTGCCTAACCCCTTCTCCCGGGTTAACAGAATTCCTTACCCGGATTTCTGGTTCGCAGACTGTAAAACAGAGTCAAACCCTTTCCTCGATTCGGGATTCAAACCGGTGACTTGGGACACCATAAATCTTCCAAGTGGCGACTCTCAATCTCTTAATAAACGAATCCCGTTTTTATTGTCCTTTAATTGGAAAAACTCCTTTTATTATATCCTTCACGGGTTGTAGTAAGTAAAAAAGGAGGTGTGACACTTAAGGCTGCGTATAAATTAAATTTTTATCCGATTTTAGGGTAAACAAGCCCTAACATAATAGCGAAAATAATGATGATCACGTTTTTTCATAATAGCTTAAATAACGATGATCACGTTTTTTCATAATAGAAAAGGACTCCTTGTCCTCACAATTCCCACTCTCTGACTTTATAAAAGCTCAAAACTAGAATTTGCAGAAATCATTATGGGATTGTATTTGTTCCTACATATTAGGATTTCTTCATAGATTACTAGCATAACGATAATGTGGTAGAGATTCCCCACCCTTATCAATGAAGTTAGCAATCTCAAAATCTCAAATAGCATACAAGTAAATCATTCTGATAATTTCATTTTCAAGATTTAAAAATTAAACCAGAGAAGACATGTTAACAATATAAATCTGGGAAGCTATCTAATAAAGAAATGCTCAAATGCCTTAAAATCAGTTGACGGTTTTATTAGCTTTATTTATATCTTTCTTTTTTTCTATTGTCGCCTCAGTACAAATCTATATCTATATATTATTAAAAGGAGAGGAAAAAGTCCTCTCCTCAAGCCAAGTGGCAGCCTAAAAAAATGCCACATGGCATAATTGGTTACTAATTAGTTATTTAGTTTATAATTAGTTATTGGTTACTTATTTTTGAATTTAAATACATATCAAAAAAGAAAATAATAAAATACAATAAAAAACTACTATATATATTAATTGGTTACTTTATTTGAATTAATAAATATAGATATCTTATTCTTAAATATAATAAAAAACAACAAAAAATAAATATATAAAAAATAACTACCCATTCAAATTGGGTGGGAGTAGTTTCAAGTTTGAGTTTTTAAATTATTTTAAAATAAAAAACAAAAAAAAAATTAACCTATAAAAAAAACGAAAAAAGAGAAGAAAAATTGCGCATTCAAATCGAGAAGTAGTTTCAAGTTGGAGTTTTAAAATAATTTTAAAATAAAAACAAAATTAAAAAAAATAATGAAGTACCAATTCAAATTGGGGAGTAGTTTCAAATTGGAGTTTTAAAATTATTTTAAATTAAAAAAAATGAAAAATCTATTTATATATACATATAAAAAACGAAAATAATAAAATAAAATAAAAAATTACCATATATATATATATATATATATATATATACACATATATATATATATATAGTAATTGATTACTTTATTTGGATTAATAAATATAGATATCGTATAATTAAATATGATAAAAAACAACGAAAAATAAATATATAAAAAATAACTACCCATTCAAATTGGGTGGGAGTAGTTTCAAGTTTGAGTTTTTAAATTATTTTAAAATAAAAAGCAAAAAAAAAGAAATATTACCAATAAAAAAAAGAGAAGAAAAACTACCCATTCAAATCGGGAAGTAGTTTCAAGTTGGAGTTTTAAAATAATTTTAAAATAAAAAACAAAATAAAATAAAATAATGAATTACTAATTCAAATTGGCTCTAGGCATCTCATTAGATATATTTTCGTTTACCTCTCTAGATTACAAACATGTGAACCGATAAAATCATTTCACATTTACCAGCTCAACTACAAAAATGATAAATGAATGGCGAGGTATCTCTTCCTCATTACTATATCAAGCTCAAAACCTTGATATCATGGCATGTAAGAAAGTTTTGTGAACTTTTATGACATATTAGAAGAAAAAAAAGTTTTCATAACAATGTACAATTAAAAAATAGAGGAGAAACTCAAATGCGTACACCGATGAGGCTGTAATTTTTCTTTTGTCCCCGATTTACATTCCTGATAGAGGGATGTACCCAGTGTTAGACCAAACACTGGAAAAAAAATAAAATAAAGAAACGATTGTTAATTTACGTTTACGTATGAAGTGATTTATCAAACACCATTATCAATACACTCTAAGACTTCCTAGAGGTGCAAAAAGCTAAGCTTAACGGGTCACAATACTCAAATTTAGAGATAAAGAATAAAGAGAAGTGTAAGAAACATAGAAATTTTGGAATATTTGAGGAATATGATAACTGTTGTTTACTATCATTCGACTCGAAAGTATAACATTATATTGAGGCGGCAAAAAAAAAAGGGACTCTAACATAGTGGCGAAAATAACGATCATCATGTATAGTTTCTTTTATGCTGATTCATAAAAGAAAATGACTCCTTGTCCTCACAATTCCACTTCTCTGATTTCAGAAGAGCTGAAACTAAATTTGCAGAAACTATATGGGATTGAATTTATTTCCAATATATTAGGACTTCTTAATAGTATAAATAAGGAAACATTTATAAATAAAAGTTTAGTTGATTTTAAAGTCTAAATATTAAAAAAATAACTACTTGATAATTTTATTCGGTGTGAAATTTATTTTTAAAGGTAAAAAATTCACCAACATTATGTGTTAGAGCTTTGTATCAAATTCTTTTTACGCCATTATCACATGTGCCTATTATAGCAGGCAAGTTATCGAATATTCAGGATTGTAAATCCCACATTTTAAGAAATCTTACTTGTAAATATACTTTGGGTATAGTTGAATTCTTTTTAAGTATTATGGATATACGTAGATTATAAAATGACATTAAGTCTTATAAAAGAAAATATGTATATAGAAATCCACATTAGCGCTCATGTGGTGCGCTAACTTTTTGATGTCTCATCAAATCTCATTCATGTGTCCCCTAATTAAAATTGTAGGGGGTTCTCATGCCTAATGTAAAAACTAAAGAAAATTATTGGTAATAATCCCTCCAGGGACGACTCAATAAATTGTTGGCCTAAAATTGTATATGGTCAAAATCGGGCTTGCCCTTTTTTGTGTGACTAATCGAGACTGGAACGTGACAAGCTAAGGTTCGACCCCATGTTATATCAGACCATGATGCAAAGTTAGATTGCCGAGTTCGTGACCCTGAGACCTTATGGAGATCGAGATCAGCCAAGATCGAGATCGAGCAGGATATAGATCGAGCAAGATCGAGGGAGGCCTACCGAGCCAAATAACTGAAAGCCAAAATATCCGTGATCGGGCGATGATCACGGCGGAAATCTCGGCACGTATTAAGAAGAGGCTGATTAATTAGCTAATCATGGGATTTCTTACTGTATTTAGAATTGTATTAAGAGTAGGACTTCCCTACTTTATAAAGGGGGTCTGATCATTTGTAAAACATCATCTATTCATGCAATACAAAGCAATATACCGTCATTCTCTAGTTATCATTGTCTTGTTATTTTGTTCATAAGCCAGTTGATACATATTTGGTTCAAGGGTTATCGAACTCGAAGACCAAGGCTGTATTTGTGTGGTTTGCATTTATTCTTCAATTGCCTATTTTAATACTAGCTTATTCTTCTTAATTTGTACCAAGTTATATCACGTATCCTTAAAACAACATATAAATTCAATTGTTATCCAATTTTAGGGTAAAGGCGCCCACCGTGGGGCTAAGGATAATAGTGGTTACTTGGTACAAACCTTCGTAACGCACACTATTTTACACTTGTTCTTTGAAGTATCTTTGATTACAGGATTAGAAAATGTCAAACTCTCAGTTAGCACCTCAACACATCGACAATGATCTCCGCCACCACGGCGAAAATGAGAACATTGCACTAGGAAACATTGTACCCCCTGCTGGCCTCGATGGAATTCCGGCTGTAGATCCAATCGATGTCAGTTCACATGTAGCCCTCAATAGAAATTTGGCCGTATCCCGAACGAAGCGTCCGCGGGGATGCTCGATCAGCTACTCAGAGCGCACGTGGTGGCGAAGATGGCAGAATCAGCCTGCGGGTGATCTTCGAAATGTTGCAGGCTCAACATGCAGCAATAGCCCAGCTCCAAAATCAGAACCACACACCGAGCAGGGTCGAACCCGAGCCATCCAGGAAATCATACACAAGGTCGAGTCGGCTTGAAGAGGTCGAACGAGAAGGAAACAGAGACCAACCTTGTTATCATAAAGATGCTCAAAGAATTGACAAAGCGAATCGAGACAGGGGAAAAGAAGATTGAGGAAATAGACAAGAAGGTGAAACATATAACTCCAGGGTCGATCAAATCCGGGGGCACCACCAATATTGAAAGGACTAGATTCCAAAAAGTTTGTACAAAAACCTTTCCCCCCCGAGTGCGGCTCCGAAGCCAATCCCCAAGAAGTTCCGTATGACCGAGATTCCTAAGTATAATGAGATGACTTATCCAAAAGAACACGTCACCTCCTACACGTGTGCTATCAAAGGAAATGACTTGGAAGATGACAAGATCGAATCCGTCTTGCTGAAGAAATTCGGGGAGACTCTATCGAAGGGTGCTATGATATGTTATCATAATTTATCGCCTAATTCTATTGACTCGTTTGCTATGCTTGCAGATTCTTTCGTAAAGGCACACGCCGAGGCCATTAAGGTCGCAACCAGGAAGTCGGACCTTTTCAAGGTAAGGCAGAAGGACAACGAGATGGTCAGAGAATTCGTGTCTCGATTCCAAATGGAACAGATGGATTTGCCACCGGTCACCGACGATAGGGTTGTTCAAGTTTTCACTCAAGGTCTCAATGTTCGAAGTTCAGTGGCTTCACAGCAGTTGAAGCAGAATTTGATCGAATACCTAACTGTCACTTAGGCCAATGTGCACAATCGGTATCAGTCGAAGATCAGGGTCGAGGATGATCAACTGGGGGCTCCTTCTGGGTCCGTTTATCCTATCAGACCCGTAGATAGAATCAAAAGGGATATCGACCGAGTACCAAAGTCGAATAGAGATTGTTATCAATCGTATAATGAAGACCGTAGAGGCAGCGGATCTGCGCAAAATTCTGCACATAATGAAAGGATAAATGATCGAGGTCAAAATTCACGGGGCTCATGAGAAAAAACACCTTCGATAGGTCTATCGATCCCAAAGAAGCACCACGATTGTCGGAGTACAACTTTAATGTGGACGCAGCTGCCATCGTATCGGCCATTGGACGCATCAAAGATACCAAGTGGCCTCGACCTTTGCAAACCGATCCAGCACAAAGGAATCCCAACCAAATATGCAAATATCAAGGCACACATGGCCGCATGATGGAGGATTTTCGATAATTGAGGGAGGAAGTAGCTCGTTAACGATGGTCATCTTCGAGAATTTCTGAGTGACTGAGCTAAGAATCACTTCAGAAACAGAGATTCCAACAAATAAAATGGACAAGACGAACCCGAGTACGTCATCCATATGATCATCAGAGGGGGCGATGTTCCCCAAGGTCCGATGATGAAACGCCCCAAAGTGTCAATCACAAGAGAAAAACGAACTCGGGATTACTTACCAGAAGGGACTCTATCTTTTAACGATGAGGACGCGGAAGGAATCATGCAACCTCATAATGATGCACTGGTAATCTCTGTACTTATGAATAAAACTAGAGTTAAACATGTGCTAATTGATCCAGGTAGCTCAACCAACATCATACGACCGAGGGTCGTAGAACAACTCGGCTAGCAAAACGAAATTATACCTGCAGCCCGAGTACTGAATGGATTCAACATGGCTTGCAAAACTACTAAGGGAGAAATAACATTGTCGGTAAACATTGCCGGTACCATCCAGGAAACCAAGTTCTATGTAATTGAGGGGGACATGCGATATAACGCCCTGTTTAGGAGACCATGGATCCACAACATGAGGGCTGTACCTTCGACCCTCCACCAGGTATTAAAATTTCCAACACCAGAGGGGATAAAGACGGTTTACGGGGAACAAACCGCTGCGAAGGAGATGTTTGCAGTCGATGAAGTAATTCCGATATCAACACTCTCATCGACAAAAGACTCGGGTTCAAAAGTGGAACAGGGATCCAAATAGCAATTACCGATGCCAGCTTCGACCCAATCGGACAAGCAAGGGATTGACGAATATGATGACTTTGGGGTTCCTCGATCTTTTATCGCCCCTGATGATTCCGACGCTACCAAGTCAACGGTCGAAGAACTGGAGCAAGTCGTGCTGATCAAACATTTGCCCGATCGGATGGTATACCTGGGCACGGGGTTAACTACCGAGCTAAGGGAAAAACTTATTCAATTTCTTATAGCTAATATGGATTGTTTTTCTTGGTCCCATCTCAATATGATAGGGATCCCACTGGAGATCACTACTCACACACTGAGTCTGGACCCAAAGTTCCGCTCGGTGAAATAAAAAAGCAGACCAGTCTAAGATAAAACATGCCTTCATCAAGGATGAGGTAACTAAGCTCCTTAAAATAGGGTCCATCGGGGAGGTCAAATACCCGGAAAGGTTAGCAAACGTAGTCGTGGTTCCTACGAAAGGGAATAAACTAAGAATGTGTGTAGATTATAAAGACCTAAATAAAGCATGCCCCAAAGATTCTTTCCCTTTGCCTAACATCGATCGCATGATCGCCGCCACGGCCGGCCACGAGACTCTAAGTTTTCTCGATGCCTATTTCGGGTGCAACCAAATACGAATGAACCCGAGTGACCAAGAAAGAACCTCTTTCATCACTAAATATGGCACGTACTGCTATAACGTAATGCCATTCGGATTAAAAAATGCCGGTGCCACTTACCAACGACTAGTAAACCAAATGTTCGAAGAAAAAATAGGAAAAATCATGGAAGTTTATATTGACGATATGCTAGTTAAGTCCCTGCGAGCAGAGGACCATTTAAAGCATTTGCAAGAAACCTTCAGTATATTGAAGAAGTACAATATAAAGCTGAATCCAGAAAAATGTGTATTCGGGATCGGGTCCGGCAAGTTTCTTGGATTTATGGTGTCCAATCAGGAAATCGAGATCAACCCTGATAAGATCAAAGCTATCAAGGATATCACGGTAGTAGATAATGTGAAGGTTGTACTAAGGCTAACCGAGCGCATTGCAGCCCTGGGTCGATTTATCTCGAGGTCGTCCGATAGAAGTCATCGATTCTTCTCGTTACTGAAAAAGAAGAACAACATCACATGGACCCCATAATGTCAACAAACTTTAGAGGAACTTAAGCGATACTTGTCGAGCCCACCATTGCTTCACATGCTGAGGGTGGACGAAAGACTGTACTTGTACCCAGCGGTATCGAAAATAATGATAAATGGAGTCCTAGTCCAAGAAGAACAAGGTACGCAATTTCTGATTTATTATGTCAGTAGGACCTTAGGTGAGGCCGAAACTAGATACCCTCACCTAGAAAAATTGGCACTCGCCTTGCTAAGTGCCTCTAGGAAACTGAAACCATATTTTCAGCGCCATCCTATATGTGTTGTGACAACCTACCCTTTACGAAATATAATGCATAAACTCGAACTCTCGGGATGATTGGCCAAATGGGCCATCGAAATCAGCGGGTATGATATCGAATATCAACCCCGAACGACCATTAAATCCCAAACTTTGGCAGACTCAATAGCCGACTTTACACCGTCCCTGATACCCGAAGTCGAAAGAGAGTTGTTGGTAAACTCAGGAACATCTTTGGGAATCTGGACCCTGTTTACGGACGGTGCCTCGAATGTAAAAGGGTCCGGACTTGGCATCGTACTAAAGCCTCCCACGGGCAATATAGTTAGAGAATCTATTAGAATTGTAATGACTAACAACAAAGCCGAGTATGAGGCCATGATTGCAGGTCTCGAACTAGCCAAAGGCTTGGGAGCGGAGGTGATCGAGGCTAAATGTGACTCCCTCTTGGTGGTAAACCAAGTAAATGGAACATTCGAGGTTAGGGATGAACGAATGCAAAGGTACTTGGACAAGCTACAGGTAACATTGCAACGTTTTAAAATATAGACTTTGCAGCACGTGCCCCGAGATCAAAACAGTGAAGCCGATGCCCTCGCAAACTTAGGGTCATCGGTCGAAGACAACAAGCTCAACTCAGGGGTGGTCGTACAACTTATGAGGTCGGTAGTAGAAGAAGGTCACGCCGAAATAAACTCCACAAGCTTGAGTTGGGATTGGAGAAATAAATACATAGAATATTTGAAGACTGGAAAACTTCCTTCAGATCCAAAGGAATCGAGGTCCCTGCGCAGAAAGGTGGCCCGATTTAGCTTGTCCGAAGATGGAACCTTACTTAGGAGAACGTTCGTTGGTCCGATAGCGATGTGCTTGGGATCGGGAGATACCAACTACGTTTTGAGGGAAGTCCATGAAGGAACATGCGAGAACCACTCAGGCGCTGAATCACTAATTCGAAAGGTAATTAGAGCCGGCTATTACTGGGTCGATATGGAAAAAGATGCGAAGGAATTTGTGCAAAAATGTGATAAAAGTCAAAGACATTCTCCGATGATTCATCAACCCGGGGAGTTGCTGCATTTGGTTTTATCGCCATGGTTGTTCATGAAGTGGGGATGGACATCGTCGGCCCTCTTCCATCGGCGCCAGGTAAGGCTCAATTTGTTTTGTTTATGATTGACTAATTCTCTAAATGGGTTGAAGCACATGCATACTAGAAGATCAGGGAGAAGGAAGTCATCGACTTCATTTGGGACGATATCATATGTCGATTAGGAATACCATCCGAAATTGCATGTGACAATGGAAAATAGTTTATCATCAACAAAGTGACCAAATTTCTCGAAGACCGCAAGATCAAAAGGATCTTATCAACACCTTATCACCCTAGTGGGAATGGACAAGCTGAATCGACCAACAAAATCATAATCCAAAGCCTCAAGAAAAGGTTGACTGACGCCAAGGGGAAATGGAGAGAGATCCTGCCCGAAGTTCTTTGGGCGTATCGCACAACTTTGAAGTCCAGTACCGGGGCCACCCCGTTCTCATTGGTTTATGGAATAGAAGCTTTAATACCGGTCGAAGTCGAGGAGTCGAGCATCAGATTCCAATATACGACAAAGGAATCGAATGACGAGGCCATGAATACAAGCCTCGAGCTATTGGATGAACAGCGTGAAACTGCCTTTGTTTGATTTGTTGCCCAGAAGCAACAGATCGAAAGGTGTTACAATCGAAGGGCCAACCTTTGATATTTTAATTTCGGGGACTTAGTACTGAGGAAGGTCACATTAAACACCCGAAATCCAAATGAAGGGAAATTGGGCCCGAACTGGGAATGGCCATAACCAGATTCTCGAGATCACATGGAAAGGGTCCTATAAGCTCGGAATGATGGATGGAGAACAACTACCGAACAATTGGAACATAACTCATATTAAACGATACTACTGCTGAGGTACGACCCCATTTCAATTCTTTCTATTTTTTGACTAACACTTGCAGGTTATCGACAGGGAGCGGCACAAAGCCTTTAGGTCTGAAAGCACGCATTGCACTCTTTTTCTCTTGAACCGTTTTTGTCCCAATTGGGTTTTTCGGCAAGGTTTTTAACGAGGCAACAATGGATCGTGCTAACTTAGAATTGAAGGCCGATCACGAATCGGTGTCAAAGATAGGCGCTAACAGTATCCGAGGTTGCTCTACAATCACCTTGAAACTGGGGGCATTGCCTTGGATGTCAACTTTGTTACGAGGAAATTATGTCATAATAGCGGGGTCTCAATAGGTGAGATTTGTTGTAAAGGCCGAATGGTCAAACGAACCGTGCCCACATAGGTTGCTCGAGCCCTAGCACAAAACATGTACGCATGTGTAATCATTTTTCACAAGAATAAAGAGAAGTATTTTCCTTGCAATTATCTCATGTCTTAGAAATTTTTTTCTACTTTACAATTCCGCACTTTCGATCTATTATGGAAATGAGCTCAAGGGCCGATAATCACTCCCACTCTCTGGGACTGCCATCCGAAAAATAAACTCGAACATATCGTACTATTGAGCGTCGATGACATAAGATCTCTTAGGCAACCCTCGATTTTTAAAGGCCACGACATACCCACTCGGGGACTATTATCTTAGGAAAGCCTTGATAACTCCGGAAAGCAAGCTCACCGGGCTACGCCCGAACTAAAAGGCTACATCTAATTTAACACGGTTCGGAGATGTTCGAAATCCGTAACAAAAATAGGCCTTCGAAAAAAAAGAAAAAAATCTTTCACAACCGGTTCTAAAGGCTACCCTCTTTAGAATCTTAAACTTAAGATATTTTTGGGAGAAAACTTTGGTAACATTGAACCTCGATAACGCCTTAACCCAGAAAGGCAATAAAGGAAAGGTTTGTTCGAACCTCTAATACAACCTTATTGTTTCATTCTAAGGCATTCCAACCTTTGTGAATACAAATGATAAAAGCAAAGAAAGAAATTTGAGAGCTGAAAGGGAAAGAAAAGCCTTATATTTATATACAACAGTTTTTGAAAAAGACCAAATCGGCCTAATACAAAATCTACAACGGTCGAAATGGCCTCAAAAGGATGCAAAAGAAAAACAAAAAACCTAAAGGCCTAAGTGGCCTGGTCTTCATCTGAGGAAGCATCTCCCTCCTCGAGATCTTCCCTGCCTTCAGACTCACTTAAACTATCTGAGTCTTTCTCAAGAAAGGCTAGCTTTCGAGCCCTGGCTTCCTCTGCCTTGGCGTTCTCGAGTGCAGCCTATAAATCCAAGCCCTGAGCATGGACTTCCTCTAGGGCTTCCCTTCGAGATTGCCACTTTACATGATCCACCATGCTTTTAGCATGCACCTGGATGGCCCCGACATCGACCTTATACTGGGTCACAGTAGCATTAGATTTAGTGTTGGCGGCGACCACCTCAGATTTGGCCGCCTCGAGCTCGTTAGCCAAGTTAGCTAACTGGGACTGAAGCTCCTCGATTTTCTTTGCTTGCACCGAGGTTCTCTCTCTTGCAAATCGGATCTGGGACTCGGCCGACTCCAACTCTGCTTGGACGGCCTCCTTCTTTGAGGCTATGATATCCATATTCTTCTTGAACTCTTTAGCCTCGACTCGAATTGCATCTATTTGTTTCTGAAGATCCTCGATCTGTTTGAGCCTCTATCGGACCTGTAGAATCGGGTAGTTAGTCGTTATCTCCAATTCGTCTTCACTATCGTGAAGCAATCAGAATACCTGTTCGGCCATCTCAATATGCTCATCCCAAGCCTTCACTAAATTGCCCTGAAGCTTCTCACTAAGAAGCTTGTAGGTATCATTTTTCTCAGTGAGGTCCCGAACCTCGGCCTCGCGCTCCTCATGGATTTGAAGGAAGACCTCATGATGCAACACCGAAGCCTACAAGCAAGGAAGAAATGTCAGAATTACCTACAACTCCAAGTTTAATAGAGATAATAGAATGGCCCTCGGAGTTACCCGATTCAGAGCATGTTGGGCCTTGTTAAATAGGCAACTGGCTCCCATCGCATTCATCACGGCTTGGTCTTCCTCAATCACCAAGCATCTGAGGTAGCTAGCAATCCCCATGGGGGGAGAGAAGACCCAGGCATCCTCCGGGATAGAGAGCACTATGTTGCGCTTACGATCAGGGTTAACACTTGGGGCCGGGAATCGGTCCACCAGTTTTGGGCTCGTTGACGACCCAATAGCACCAGAAGACGGTGCCTTCTTTGGCACCGATAAATCACCAAGACCGGTGATATCTCCAAAGCGACAAACTCTACCCCATCCAAGAAGTCGTGGATATCAACCGCCCCCTGAGGACCCTCGTAAGAGCGACCTTCCAACATACTGGCCTCGCGGATCATGGCGTCCAAATATTGAGGGGATTCAGAAATATCAATCACTCAGAGATCGTCCCTCGGGACATCTTCAGCTACTTGGGTAGCCTCGCCCCCGGTTTCTGCCTCGACCGTCTCAGCTTGAGACGGAGAGGCCTAAACTTCTTCTGGTTCAGGAGCTTCGGCCGAGGCTCCCTCAAAAACCTCTTCCGATACGGAGGGCTTTTGTGTCGAAGCACCAGCCCACACACGGGATACCAGATTCGATTCCTCTTCTTCTTCTTCATCTTCGTACTCGTCCCTTAGCCGACGGACTGAGTCCAAAGATAGAGCGATGGTGCCCCCCTTGGGTTTACGGGCTTGCCTTTTCTTTGGCTTTTGCTTTTCCAAGTTCAGGGAACTCGAAGCCCCTTTTCTCTTCTTCTCTTTGGCCTTCTTCGGAGCAGGTGGTTAGGAAAGGATTTCTTCTTCAAATGGGGGCCTCAATTCCACATCCTTCCCGAGGCCTACAAAGAAAAAAAGACAAGTAAGCTCGAGGAAGTGGCCCGAATGATAGCCGTTCAAAGAAAGAAGCTTACCATGATTGTGGGCTTCCCATCGACCCTTTGATAACTCCATCCAAGAATGCTTGGAGTACGGTCTCTACGATACTAGGCTCTCGATCTGTTGCTTGAGATCGAGGATTACCTCTGGCACCTGGGTCACAACCGCAACACCAAAAAATACAGATGAGGAAAGAAGATAAAAGGTAAAACAACAAAATTAGAGAGACAAAGTACTACTCACGATTCATATTCCATTTCTTCGAAAACGACATGTCTTCATCAGGGATCAGGTCCGAAGTCCTTATTCGGACAAATCGGCCCATCCAATATCAGTCGCGAGCTTCGTCTATGCTCGAGAATAGGGCCTTGACGGCCCGACGAGTGAGCTTGATCAGCCCTCCTTGATAAAGTCGGGGACTGTAGAGGCGCATAAGGTGATCGAGGTTGAAAGGGCATCCCTCTATTTTTCTTGTGAAGAAACGAAGGAGAATAACTATTCTCAAGAATAAAGGGTGGATTTGGCCGAGGGTGACGTCGTACCTCTTGCAAAAGGCGAAGATGATGGGATCTAAGGGACCCATCGTGAAGGGGTAAGTGTAAACACTTAGATACCCCTCCACGCGAGTGGTGATCGATTCCTCAGGAGAAGGAACTACTACATCCTTGTTCACCCAGTTACACTCCTCTTTAACCCTTTTGAGGATGCCTTCAGTTATCATGCATATGTACCTTGAGACCGGTTCACATCGACCAGGTACTAAGGAGGTTTTCTCAATCCTAAAATCGGCGACAGTAAGACACCCTCCCGGAATGAATTCCTCAAGGGAAGGTTCCGCTTAACTCCGTCGTCGGCGGGCCATGCAGAAGAGGCGGCCTCTTTTTTCGGTACAATTTTATAAGTTTTTGCCATTGTAAAATAGAAGGGAAGGAAATTAGAATGATACGCGATTTTCTTGAGATTCAAAAGGTTTGGGAACAAGAATTGCAAAACAAAGAGAATTTTGAAGAATAGTGACAGTGGGGGAAATTTTGAGCGTAAGGTTTAAGTGGAAGAAGATGGCGGTACTTAAAACTCGCTGGTGTCGGTTCAGAATCGGTGGTGGCCGATCAAAAACTGAAAAGCATTTAATGCCTCGGTAACCGAACCGACGGGATGGTATCCACTTGTCACTGACGTCATAGTCAAGTTCGTCACTTACATCATGACCCATCGAGACGGGATTGGAAAAGTTCATATCATTTCTCGTCATCTTAACTCCAAGAAACGAGGGGACTATTTGTATACGGTCAAAATCGGGCTTGCCCTTTTTTGTATGACTAATCGAGACTAGGATGTGACAGGCCAAGGTTCGACCCCATGTTATATCGGACCATGATGCGAAGTTAGATTGCCGAGTTCGTGACCCTGAAACCGATCGAGATCGAGATCAGCCAAGATCGAGACTGAGCGGGATAGAGATCGAGCAAGATCAAGGGAGGCCTACCGAGCCAAATAAAAGAAAGCAAAAATATCGGCGACCGGGCGAGGATCACAGCGAAAATCTCGGCACGTATCAAGAAGAGGCCGATTAATTAGCTAATCATGGGATTTCTTACTTTATTTAGAGTTGTATCAAGAGTAGGACTTCTCTACTATATAAAGGGGGTATGATCATTTGTAAAACATCATCTATTCAGGCAATACAAAGCAATATACCGTCATTCTCTAGTTATCATTGTCTTGTTATTCTGTTCTTAAGCCAGTTGATACATATTTGGTTCAAGGGTGATCGAACTCGAAGACCAAGGCTGTACAATTTGTGTGGTTTGCATTTATTCTTCAATTGCCTATTTCAATACTAGCTTATTCTTCTTAATTTGTAGCAAGTTATATCACGTATCCTTAAAATCGCGTATAAATTCAATTTCACTACTAGAAACTGGGCCTATGGCGACGCTTTTTTAGCAACAGTTAAATAACCGTTGCGATAGACTTTTGGCGCTATTGAGACACTTTCGCTATTAAGAGTGCATGAACCGTTGCCATAGTTGTAATTATCACAACGGTTCTTGCAACCGTTGTATCTCTGTGGCAACAGTCTTTTGGGTAAAATATCTATTGCCACGGTTATTAGTTCCCTCTTAATTTTCACCTTCTAATTTCGCTATTCCCGCCCTAAACCTTAATTTTATTTTTATTTTTTATTCTAAGTTCTAATATATCCACATAGCTTCAAATACATCAGAAAACCGTATGCTATGAACAAGTGTTCAAACGCAACTTTAACACTCAGATCTGGAGAACACAACTTTAAAACCATCTAAACCCATAGCTCCTATCTCATCGAAGCAGGCTTTAACACTCTCAGATCTGTGTAGGTCACTAACTATCAAGAAGAGACTGGTCAAGATACAAGATCTGATTTAGGTAATCTGCTCCATGGTGATTTTGGGTTTTCTTCTTTAAACATTCCTCTCTTGTTCAACAAATTAATTCTTATTTACTCTATTATTTTGGTTTTGATTGAAGTATCTATATCGGGGATTTATTACGGTTTCTTCAATATTATAATCTCACCCCTTTTTCTTTATTTTCTCAGTAATGTCACACCTCCTTTTTACACACCTACCCTGAAGGATAATGTATAAGGGAGTTTTTCCATTTAAAGTGACATTATTCGAAATGGGATTATTTATTTGTTTTTAGAGTCGCCACTTGGGATAGGATCGGCTTTTGGTGTCCCAAGTCACCTGTTTGACTTGAATCCCAAATCGAGGAAAATTTCGACTTCCCAATTGGAGTCTGCGAACCAGAAATTCTGAATAAGGAATTCTGTTGACCCGAGGGAAGGTGTTAGGCACCCCCGGATCCCGTGGTTCTAGCACGGTCGCTTAAATTATTATAATTGGCTAACAATCTGATTTTAATACATGTCATCTTATAGTGTAATTTTAAGATTATTCACCGCTTTTAGTTAAATTTTAAGAAAGTGAACGTCGTTTAAAAACGTGTTTTCGGATCACGTCACATGAAATGCACCCGGATCCTCGACACATTTTTATTCAACGTTTTTGGATTTGGATTTGGGTTGCATGAAATGCACACCCGTGTTTAGGAAGGTAAAATTATTAAAAGCGCGTCTAAAGCGTCTAATTGTGTTGATAAACTTTGCGGAGGGCCGTGAAATTCGCTAAACGGCACACCCCAATTTCTAGGTATTTTAATTAAGCATTTAATGAGGGCCCCGCAATTTGTATGTTTTTGTTTGGCGAGGCTCATCTCAATTTTATTATTTAAGGCCAACCTAAAGCAACTAAGATTTTCTATTTATTTGTCTCTAAAAGGGCTAATTAATTTACATTTATAAATTCAAGCCTCCGATTCAAGTCCGAATTCAAACAAAAGGGAGGACCCTTTTAGTTTGAACCCGCCACCTAATTTGAGATCCAAATTTATATTTGCGAATTAATTCCCATATTCCTAATGTAATTTTAATGGATTTTGGATTTACAGCAATTTCTTGGGCCTTGCAGGTTTGGCCCAGGAAGAAGGAAAATACAGCTTACGAAAAAACAAACTGGGCCAACCCTGGCCTGAATAGACCGCCCAGGCTTCCAGCTAATTCAATTCAAAGGACAATTGGGCTTCACGGATTGTTTCTGTCCAGCCCAATTTCCAGCGTCTGTTAGTTCCAGAAATTTGAGAACATTGGCCTGAACAGGCCCAATTAAAGCTGAAGCTACCAGATGCAAAACGTAATTACTTAAAGTAGCAGTAGTTTAACACATCATTTTTACACTATAGCTCATGGTCTCATCACCTAGATTATCAACTAACGTGAAACATTATATGAGTCTGGCTAAATTACATCAAGACAATGGTGACCATCTAATACGGGTATATACTATATTTATACTAACGAGCATGCTGACCCAGTCAAATTTATTTTACACTTATGCTTTTCAAATCCAATTTAACAGATTATTAATCATACGTGGAAATCTGCAATGCTATTGCGTGAAATCAATGCTAAACTAATCATTTAAATAAAACATACTAAGCTAATGACTAATTTACAATTTAACATCAACTAAGGTCTTATGGCAGTCCAAATCAATGTTCAACAGTCCGTCCCAATTAGTTACAAAGCAAGTCTAAACAACCTGATTAGCATACATAGTCCCTTATTAGACATTAATGAAAACAACTACATATCAAGTTAATAGTGAAACATGGAGGCAGAATCATGGAGTGCAAGCTTCATTATTGGATCTAAAAAATGTTCAGGTACATTAGAGAATGGATCAACAGTGTACCTAGAGATTAGAACACAAATAAAGGGAGAAAATGTCAGCAGCAAAGTCAGTAGCAGTCAACAGCTCACATCAACAACAAATAGGGCCAGTTCTTAAGCCAAAATAGCACCACAGCACCCAGGAGGTAATAACAGGAATCAACAGCAACAAAGCCACCTAAAAATACACTTGTTTAACCTCAAATTTACTCACAAATGAACTAGGAATTCCCTGAAAACCTCCAGCAACTTTCAGCAACAACAATTAAGCTAGACGATGTGAATCCAAACACTAAAACTAGAAATTAATCTAAGTATTTCAATGGAATAGTATTTTTAGTTTTTTTTTTTGAGTTTTGCTAGTCTTTTTTTTGGGTTTTCTGGAAAATTTTAGATCTAAAATGAGAGTGTTTGCTACTGGAATTCAGGTTTGAATTTCCTTGAATTTGAAATTCAAACTTGAGATTGCAACTTGTAAGAAAAGGATTTTTTTGGGAGGGAATTATAAGCTGGAAGGGATTTTTGAATTTTTCAGCCTTCTAAACTTAGCTTGCAAGACAGGGTATACTGCCTTTTATAGGCAAATATTAGGGCACCTTTCAGATTTTTACTTTACACCTTAGCCCCCTCTTAATTTTCAGCTTTTTAGCTAAAAGTCCCTAGATTTCTGACTTGTTTCCCAAGTTCCACTACCTAAAGTCTGAAATTCAGAACCCACCCCACCCTTAGAAGCTCCTAGTAGGTTCTATTTCAACCACTTGTAAGATTCATCATTTGAATTCCCTAAAATAACCTCCTACTAGTCTAAAAGTTACCAGATTAGATTCAACTAAACCCTACCTCTTTCAGCCTAATGACAATTCAATTACAGTCAAACCAAAGGTTCTAAGTCAGCTATAACCAAGTCAAATTTAAACTTATCACACTAATTAAACTAGTCAAACTACCAATCAACCTACTAATCGAGCTAAAATCTAGATAAACGAACAACATTCAGAGGAAAATTTGAGCACCAAACCAGAACAGTATCAAACAAAAGTGAAAACACTACAAGAAAAAAATTGATTCAAATAAGAAATGAATAATCAAAATTATACCTAAGCATTTATTCTAACAGAAATGAACAACAATTAGACTAGGATTAAACTGGACTAAAATTTAAAAATCATGCAGAAACTAAAACAACATTTAATTATCAGCAAAAGCACCAATCAGACTAACAAGAACCAAAACTCATGCGAACAAAGAAAAGAATAATAAAAACGAGAAGAGAAACTTACGGATTTCAGACTTCGTATGGCTATCCCGTCGAAATTAATTTTTTGTTAATGTTATTTGTCTATTTCGTCAAAAATAGGCACATAACATTAAACAAAATCAATTAACTTCAAAACTTCCCCAAGACAGACTGACCCCTAAACCCTAGATTTAAAATTCATGAAGGACCAGTGATGTTCGAAGGATTTCAATTAGGGATTGGGGATGAGGGAGACTATGGGGGTATGAGTTGTGAATTTGGGGTCGTTTGGACAACTTTACGTTTTGGCCGAATTTTGATTTAATATTCGAAGCTTTTGGTTGAGATTCGAGAGAAATGGTTCAGGTTTTTGGAATGAGGGGGTTGAAGAGAAGCCAGGGTGTTAATTTTGGGGTCGTTGGAGCATCGCCGGCGGCGGAGACGATTTCCGGCCGGCGGCGTGCGGCGGAAGGTGGCGGAGATGGGGAGGGGTTCTTTAGGGTTCTGGAGAGACGAAAGGAGGGGGGGGGGGCGTTCGGACACTAATATATTAAAATTAACCCGCTTCCAAGCCGTTGGATCAAAGATCCTCGACGGCCAGGATTAATTTTAACAAAACGACGTCGTTTTGTTACAAAGGGGGCTGGACCGGGTGCGGCTTGGGCTGGACAGGTCCGGTTTGGAGGGGGATTGTTTGGGCTAAGCCAAATTTGGCCCAATTCAAACTGGCCTAATTCTTTTTTTATCAATTCACTCTTTTCATTTGTTTTCCCCTTTATTTACTTATTTATTATTTTTTGAATTTTCTGATTTTATTAATATGTAAAATAAAAGACCCAAATTAAATCCAACATGATGCTAATTAACTAATTCCTAATTTAAGAGAAAACTAAATCAAAAATGTAAAATGTAGAATTTAAAATTGTAAAAGGACTATTTTTGTTATTTTTTCTCTCATTTTAGTAATATTAATTAACTAGTAAAAATAAAAATATAAAATCGAATTCTAAATGCAAATGCAATATTTTTGTACTTTTTATGAATTATAGCAACTAAAAATGCACACAAAAATGCAAACAAGACACAAAAATCACGCAATCAATTCCTAAAAATTCAAATAATAAAAGAAGGATTCTAATTCTAATGAATTTATAGGAGTAATTTAAGCATGGCAAAAATCACGTGCTCACACCGATAATCTTCTCCGGTCCTGGGGTTTTCCTCAGAATTTCCGTAATTGATCGCACTTTTCCAGATCCCACCCCTAGATTTCCATCCTTAGTAAGTCGTTCCGTTATTGTCTCCTTGTTCGCTGTCCTCCGATTCCCCTTTCTAGGCATTCCGGCGATGGCGTATGTTAGTACTCACCACTAACGTGCGCATGCAGGAGAGAGAAGAGAGAAGAGAGAGAAATTATTACTTGAGATTTTTCAAGTCAAATCAAAGTTATTATGACTTAAATTGATAAGGTCCATTATTATGTAATATGATACATATTTTAGTAGTAGTATTATTATCTTTTGAACACACAAGCTTAATTAATTAGTACATTAAGTTTCTTCCATACATTTTTTTAACAAGCGATCATCATACAGTTTCTGAAATGAAAACTGCATGTAAAAACAAAAAATTAAAGTATTTAAGAAGATCTAAGAGCAGTTAATGGACTGATCAGAATGATACTTGCATATACTATAAGATCATTAAGATTTTGATTTGCATACAAAAAGAATACTACTACTAATTGCAATGCAGAAGCTCCGAGAAGATTTTCTGGCCCCACTACCTCTTACTGCTTCCAAATCTCAAAGCTCTTAAGGATCATGTTAATCATGGATTCATGGTCTAATGATTGGTTATCATTAAGGCTTAACCTTCTTCCTTCACGTGTCACACAAAAAGATATTTGATATTCCACAATGATGAATATAACATTTTAATATATATTATACTGCCCTTTATTATATTATGGTATCAATTACTATAAAATTTTTATGTACATGTATTTATAATTCCACTAGCATGTATTGCATAAGTTACTTATCACACTAATATTGCTAATGCACTCATCACATGCGATTAGATTTTTGTGCAATGTCAATAATAACATGGTAGCAGGCAAAAGCATAGGAGTTGGGATACATTATCAAATTCTGTGGTTTGTAAGGATTTCAACTATATACCCTTGAGAATAATCAACCAAAGGGAAAGAAAAGAGAGAGAGAGAGAGAAGTAACCAACATAAATGAAGAAAACAATTAGAGTACTGCATATGTTATTTAATAGAATGTGGCTGAAGATCATGAAGATCCATGTGCAACAAGCTCAACATGAGAATTGTTTTTAAAAGATATAGCATGATACATAATGTAAGAAAAGGGTGAATAGTGATGATTATAGTTTGGCTAGTTTAATTAGTTTAATTAATTAGCCTCTCGAAAAAGCAGAGATATGTAACAGTACTGGAGCTGCATTTAAGACATTAACAAAAAGGAATACAGTATCTCTTTAGTCCTAATAATATTTTTTGTATTTAATTTATTTAGTGGAATGAATGAATCATGATGGCATATATCAGTCATGAAGCATGGGCGTCCCTAGTATTTAACACTTGAAAGTGCACTTAAACGTACAAAAAGTTTTTTTTTTTTTTAAAAAAAAAAGAAGGTTCCTCAAATTATTGCTGGCTTATGGTGAAGTCTACCTGCTCCTCAATATGCTACTTCTTAAAACCCAACTAAAACCTTAGTCTATTAACTACTATAAAGTGGTGTGCTTAAGAAATTAGAGGGCCGTTTTACTTTGTGATTTTTACTTTTAATGCTGTGCAAAAAGAAAGATTTATATACAGCTCGATCGATCTCATTAGTTAACATAGTTACGGATAGAAAATGTATCAAAGTAGCCGTCTCGATCGATTAGTGACTTAATTCCTGCATTATAATAGTGCATGAGGATTATCAAGAATTAGGAAAAGAGAATTGCTTTGTAGTACTGTGTTAGTAACCCTAGAGAAAGAGTTTCAGATGATCAAAGGAATGATCAATGTTTGATGAAGAAATATTTTGTGAGTGAAATATTGGGGAGTCAGGAGGGTTTCGGAGGAGGATTGCAATGGAAAGTTTAAATATGTGATTTTTTTAATGTGTAAGATTCCGTCAGTATCAATGGACTATAAGTGTTGGTGATTAGAGATGTGAATTCGATAGTTTTTTTTAATCTTTTCAGATAGAGAAACTCTTCTAAATGCGGTTGGGTTTTTGTAGTCATTGGTAACATTTGGAAAAGTTTTTGAAAAAATAAAGATTTAAAAAAAAAAAAGGATTGTGGTGTCTTAGAATAGTTGTAGTTTTTTCTTTTAATTTTTTTTTTTATTATATCATAGGGGGAAGGGGAGGGGAAATGGGGAAGGAATTGGATCCCAACTAATAAAATAAAAGTTGAGGTCGCTAAGTAACTTAGCTATCATGATTTTTTTGAAGATTTGGGAATATTTTCTGAGAGGAAGAATTTTTATTTGTTGAAACGACGTAAAGCCACATGCTCATAAAACTGAAAGTCTTATATTATAGCAAAACTTCAACAAACACATCTGTATGGGTCAGAATCCGATCTCACGATAATTAACGGAGTTAATCTCGTCTTGAGCTAATCCATAACTAATAAGTGGTATGGCCACTTATTCATAACAGGATTCGACTCTTGTCCGATTTAATCTACGAGGGCACGGCCCATTCATTCCCCCATGGGGACGGAACCTCAGCGTGGTCACGGCCACTTATTGCCAGCTCACGAAGCTCACATCTATAAATACTAAGAGTGGAAGCCCTAGAAAAGGGGGGCTGCTTCTTCATCACTATTCACAAGAGAGAGAGAGAAGAGAAAAATATACCCATCTTATGGGAAGAGAAAACACCATTGTAAGGCTCTGAACCTCTTCATGGAGAGGCAGACCAAACAAATATTATCAATAAAAGCTGTTAAGATTTCTTCTCCTAACCTTGAGTACTAATTTTCATGTTCTTCGCTTGGTCCAATGGATTATTACGATTTGCTATGATTTTTCCGTGATTTATTTATATTGTTTTATACTCATAAGATATGTGATAACTTTTGAGCAAACAATTTGGCGCCATCTGTGGGGATTTCATAGCAAAATCGCGTAGTTCTTCCATGGACCAAAAGGAAAGAAACGCCGGAAAAGGAAGAACAACCCAGCTTAAACAAGCCAAAGCGGCATATCAGGCCGATGGAACTCGAAGATCTCGAATCGAGATCCAGTTCCTCTGTCTCTCATCTATCGGATGGTGCAAACAAGAAGAAGCAGCCCCGCATAAACAAGCCAAAGCGGCATATCAGGCCGATGGAACTCGAAGATCTCGAATCGAGATCCAGTTCCTCTGTCTCTCATCTATCGGATGGTGCAAACAAGAAGAAGAAGCCATCCCCCCTCTCTTTTGGGGAGAATCTTCGTAAGAGATCTCCCACATCCCTGATAAGGGCTCCAGCCGGAAACCAGCACGGAGGAATCTCGAATCGAGAATCGCTTCGAGACAGCCTACATACCCCGGTTGGGAAGATAACGATTAAGCTGCTCAAGATCTCGGATCAAAACCGAGCTTCAGCTCCCAAAAACCCACGAACCAAAAAGTTCAACTACGGTTGAACCAAGACAGGCTAAACGCCTTCACCAAACAGTTCGACTACGATTGAACCAAGACAGGCTATGCGCCTTCGCTAAAAAGTTCAACTACGGTTGAACCGGGACTCAGGCTATGCGCCTTCACCAAAAAGTTCAACTACGGTTGAACCAAGACAAGCTATGCGCCTTCAAAAAGTTCAACAGCAGTTGAACTGAGACAGGCTATGCGCCTTCGCCATCAAATCGACCAAGTTCAACTACGGTTGAACCGGGACTCAGGCTATGCGCCTTCACCAAAAAGTTCAACTACGGTTGAACCAAGACAGGCTATGCGCCTTCACCAAAAAGTTCAACTACGGTTGAACCAAGACAGGCTATGCGCCTTCGCCAAAAAGTTCAACTACGGTTGAACCGGGACTCAAGCTATGCGCCTTCACCAAAAAGTTCAACTACGGTTGAACCAAGACAGGCTATGCGCCTTCACCAAAAAGTTCAACTACGGTTGAACCAAGACAGGCTATGCGCCTTCGCCAAAAAGTTCAACTACGGTTGAACCGGGACTCAGGCTATGCGCCTTTACCAAAAAGTTCAACTACGGTTGAACCAAGATAGGCTATGCGCCTTCGCCAAAAAGTTCAACTACAATTGAACCAAGATAGGCTATGCGCCTTCACCAAAAAGTTCAACTACGGTTGAACCAAGACAGGCAAAGCGCCTTCGTCATTAAATCAAGGCTATGCGCCCTCGCCAAGAAGTTCAACTACGGTTAAACCAAGATTCGGGCTACGCGCCTTCATCATCAAAATCGACCAAGTTCAACAACAGTTGAACTGGGACTCAGGCTATGCGCCCTCGCCATTAAATCAAGGCTATTTCAACAACAGTTAAACTGGGACTCAGGCTATGCGCCTTCGCCAATAAGTTCAAATACGGTTGAACCATGACTCAGGCTATGCGCCTTCGTCATCAAAATTGACAAAGTTCAACAACAGTTGAACTGGAACTCAGGCCATGAGCCTTCGCCATCAAAATCGACCAAGTTCAACAACAGTTGAACTGGGACTCAGGCTATGCGCCTTCGCCAAGAAGTTCAAATACAGTTGAACCATGACTCAGGCTACGCGCCTTCACCATAAAATCAAGCCCATGCGCCTTCGCCAGTAAGTTTAGCTACGGTCGAACCAAGACTCAGGCCACGCGCCTTCGCCATCAAATCCAACGAGTTCGACCTCACTTGAACCATAAGGCTAGACGCCTTCGTCCTCAAATCTAACAAGTTCAACCGCACCCGAACTGGGACTAAGGCTAAGTTCCGCTATCGCCAAACTGTAAGGCCGCGTTTCTGTCATCACGGCCGACAGTTCGACCGCGCCCGAACTAGGACTAAGGCTAAGTGCCGCTATCGCCAGGCAACGGCTCTGACTCGCTCACCCCGAGTTGAAGAAGAAGAGTCGTCAACAATTAAAAACTAACAGGCCTACCAGAGTCGAACTCGAAGGCAAATCACCCCTTCGAGCGCATGCAAAGAAAAATCTAAGGGGGAAAAAGAGGAGATACAAAACAGACACAAGGCAAATAACGGAAAAGAGATCTCATTTATCTACAAAGTTAATTGCGGGTCTTCCCCGCTTACACCCGGCCAAGGCCGATCAATACAAGGAAAGAGAAAATAAAAAACAAGAAAAAATGCATATCTTTTTACTCGGCGCCATCCGCGCCACCATCTGCACCAGCGTCAGCCTCTGGCGTCGCCGCGTCAAAACCACAGTCAGTACGGGCCTCACAAGCCTTTTGACGCACTCCCTCGAAAGCAGCTTCGGTCACGATGCCGGCCTCCCACAAATTCTTATATACATCATGTTGGGCCTCGGCAAAGACCCAAAGTTCGCGAGCCTGGCTGGAAGAAGCGGCTTGGTCCCGTAGGCGCTGATTCTCTTCTTCTAAGGCTGTGATCCGGTCCGCCATGACTTGGGCGTCCTTCTCAAAGACACCGATCCGCTCCTCGAGACTCGCTTCTCTAAAGGCCGCAGTAGCCCTCTCCAACGCCCGTTGGGACTCGTGCACGCGGATAGCTTCCGTTAACGTCCCAGCCCTCGACGAGGCATCCCTCACTTGAAGCTTCAATACTGCGACTTCACCCTCCAACGCAGTCACTTTCCCGCCCCATGCCGCAGCGGCCTTCGCCGCCTTAGCCTGGCCCTGGCGCTCACCCTCAGCTGCGGCTCTCTTTACCGCCTCGAGCTCCTCATCCTTCCGGCGGAGCTGCTCCTCGAGAGCACTCGTTCTGCCAAGTGTTTGCTGCATCTGAAGCTCCCGCCTCGCCAGTTCCTCGACCAAGGCCCGGCTACGGGGATCATTCCTCAAGCGCACGCGCAACTCTCGGCACTGATCCCGGTAGCGGCGATACTTCTCCAGCGCCCGCAAAAATATCCCCGAGCGGACTTTGGCTCGACGGATGCTCTCCACCTCCAACAAATAAGACTGCAAAGCAAAGACAACGATTAAGATAAAGAACAAACTAAGGCAAAGAAGAAGCGAACCGACGTAATAGTACATACCCTCAAGCCCATCACGGCCACTTCATTCATCAGTCTGATATCCGTAACGCCCCTCAACGACGTATTCTCGGCCTCCGAGCATAGCGGCTCGAACTACGGCACCAAGCTTTCCCCTTGGAGCAATAAGTTCAACTCCGAGGGAACCTCGACGAAGTGAGATCGCCCCTCTGCGCGCACCACTAAATTGGTGAAGCCTTCCCGGAACATACGAACGTCGTCGGGGTCCAAGTTGGATTCGGACTCGTACTCATCTCCTACAGCATCCCCTCCTCCTTCCGCTACCGGCGAGGTAGAACCACCCGCAATTGCCTCACCCACATTAGCAGCCGCTGAGGAACTACCTCCCGTCTCCGTGACTGGAACCACCAATTGAGTCGCCGAAGCGATGGTATCATCACGACCTAAGCCAACCGAGGCAACCCCCATTGTTTGTCCGCCCTCAAGGGCAGGTGCCGCCGCCGCCGCACTCCTCTCCGCATCCGCCGGGGGGGAGTCCAAATTAATTACCACAGGAGGAGCCGGTGTGAACACGACCCTATGCCTGATCAACGGCCTCTCCTCCTCCCCATCTGATGACGACTCCGCTCTAGGGCGAACAACCCCCGATGGCCCCTCGTCCCGAAGTAGGGTCCGTGCTGGAGAAGGAACCGCTGAAGATTCAACTGATGTCGCCCTCGGTATTGAGCGCGACACCGGCGCTGCAGTAAGCCGAGCAATTGCACCAGGCCGACGGAAGGCCAACTGAGGGGCCCTGACGCAGCGTGCCCTCCCTGATCACAGGAAAACAAAGTTGATGAATAGAGTTGAAACAAAGCGGAACAGAAGAAGAAATCAATTTTTTACCTGCCACAGGCCTACGGCCATGCCTCTCCCAGAAAGACGCCCATGTGCGTATCCCCACCGTATGGGGGAGTACGGCCTCGACCCACTCATGTATCCAAGGCAATGGGGCCGGCGGCGACCTGTCGGCTACAAAAAACGACACGAGTTAACGCTCATGATCACAAATCATAAAGAGGGGAAGAAAAGGGAATTCAACCACTAAAGAACTTACGTGCATGGTTCCAAGCCTCTGGGAACCCAGTAGCATCCGCCACCAGATGCCTGGTCCTGATATAAAAGAAGTGCTCGAAAGGGCGAGGGTCGACCTCGTTATCCAATCTCATGACCAGGCCCCTCGACCCACGAGGGCACGCCTGAATCATGGTGCCACGGACTCTCTGGGGAGCGTAGAGACTAAGCACATGCTGCAACGTGACCTCCCTACGGGCCAATTTCGTGTACTTGATGAACATTGCCAACAATTTGTAGAGGGAAGGAGTGAGTTGACCCGGGCACACCCCGTAATAACGGCAGAAATTCACCACCAGCAATGGGAGCGGGATCTTGAACCCCAACCTGAAAGGATAGGCGTAAAAAACGCAGTATCCCCTGCGGTCGGTGTGGACCCTCTCCTCGCTTCTAGCGAGAACGATGTCTGCATGGGTGGGAATGAAACCCTGTTCCCGTAATCGGGCCATCCCAATCTCCCCCATTAACGGGGCTTCATCCACCGGGTCCTCTCCACCGTCGACAGTGAAATCAATCGCCAGACCTCCGTGCCGAGGAACTACCTCGTCAACCGACGGAACTTCTCCGGTCTCTATCTGTTCTGCACCTCCCATTGCCGGAGGTGGCCCTTCAACTACCGGAAAATCTATCGGAAGAGCATCGTGGGAAGAGCTACCTGCCATTGTTGATCTACTAAAGAGAAAGGGATAGAATTCGGTGGGCAAGACAAAGGTTATCACAATCAAAGGAAAGAAAGGAGAAGATGAATTAGCAGAACAAAAAAGTTTACTCAGAATCTCTCTCAGATGAACAATGAAGATATGATAAATGAATGCCTCAAACCACCTTTATAGGCAACATAAATGGCTTTCGCGAAACCCAATAGCCATCATTAACTGCACGACCAACCGTAAAATGGTTTGGTTCTGCTGAAGCATGCGTCATTATGACAAGCTCCGCGAAGCGGCTTCTCAGCCATCCGCCAACGTCCCGCCGTCAGAATAATCGCAACGGCCTGCGAACGCTGAAAGAATGCGCCGTACGCCTTCAAAATTCTAGACGTGACCAAATACGTACACGGCGCATACTCATTCTCTACGGCCATCGCCATTATATGAAAGGCTACGACCATCTCCAATATATGAAAGGCTACGGCCATCCCCAATATATGAAAGGCTACGGCCGTCTCTAATATATGAAAGGCTATGGCCATCCCCTTTATATGAAAGGCTACGGCCATCTCTAATGTATGAAGGGCTCTCCAATATATGAAAGGCTACGGCCATCTCCAACGTGTAAACGGCTAAGGCCACCGCCGTCAATAAGTCGACCCCCTTACTCGAGTTTTTTTTTTCAAAATCACAATCGATGAAGTCCGCTCATCGAGCTCGCCCGAAACACGACCTCAATAAGCGGAGGGACTAACTGTATGGGTCAGAATCCGATCTCACGGTAATTAACGGAGTTAATCTCGTCTTGAGCTAATCCATAATTAATAAGATGGTATGGCCACTTATTCATAACAGGATTCGACTCTTGTCCGATTTAATCTACGAGGGCACGGCCCATTCATTCCCCCATGGGGACGGAACCTCAGCGTGGTCACGGCCACTTATTGCTAGCTCACGAAGCTCACATCTATAAATACTAAGAGTGGAAGCCCTAGAAAAGGGGGGCTGCTTCTTCACCACTATTCACAAGAGAGAGAGAGAGAGAGAGAAGAGAAAAATATACCCATCTTATGGGAAGAGAAAACACCATTGTAAGGCTCTGAACCTCTTCATGGAGAGGCAGACCAAACAAAAATTATCAATAAAAGCTGTTAAGATTTCTTCTCCTAACCTTGAGTACTTATTTTCATGTTCTTCGCTTGGTCCAATGGATTATTACGATTTGCTATGATTTTTCCGTGATTTACTTATATTGTTTTATACTCATAAGATATGTGATAACTTTTGAGCAAACAACATCCTCAAAAGATTGCAAAAACTCTTTAATTTGCGGAGGAAAAAAAATTGAACAAATTAAATGCTAAAGAGAGATGGAAATGAGACAACTAGACTTGTTTGAACAACAATACGTACATGTTGTAATAAAGTTAGTCAGTTTGAAAGAATATCAAACATTGATAAACAGCTTTAACAGCTCATGTTGTCTACAAATTCCTAGAAAAAGACAATTTAGGTTATTTCTTGTTGCTCTCCTGGATTACAAGCGAAAGAGACATTCCCTCTGTTTATATTGCAAATCTAACTCTACTAAGGTAGGTGTAGTATCAGCACAACCGACCCCATGTGCTGGTAAGTGTCTAGCCTAACCTCGGCGAAGTAGTGATGAGGCTAGGACAAGACTACCAATTAAACCTGTGCAGTTATATCACATACAGCAAGTAATATTGACAGAAACTAGTAGTTAAAGATAGGAAGGGGAAACATGCTGCGGGGAAATATCATGTAACAACAGAAATCCAATAGATAAATGTAAAGAACACTATAACTAAATTATCAGCAAGAATCAGGAAATCAAATACAAGTACACGGCATCACCCTTCGTGCTTTACACTCTCTCACAAATATCATGCACGGCATCACCCTTCGTGTTTTACACTCTTCCTCACCCAAGCAACAATCACAAAGCAATTTGGGCAAGGGAATCAATAACATCACAATAAAATCAAGTAACCACAGAAAACTAATAAATAAACGTAAAGAACGTCATAACTCAATTATCAACAAGAATCAGGAAAATCAAGGGCAAGTGCACGGCACCACCCTTCGTGCTTTTACTCTCGTCCTCACCATAAGAATCAATATAATCAGCACGGCATCACCCTTCGTGCTTTTACCTCACATAATCATGGCACGGAATTATCCTTCGTGCATCATCACTCATATCATGGCACGTCATTGTACATCGTGCGGCATGGCATCACCCTTTCGTGCTTTTACCTCACAATATCGGCACGGCATCACCCTTCGTGCATTAACACTCTCACACAAATATCATGCACGGCATCACCCTTCGTGCTTTTACACTCTTCCTTATCCAAGCAAAAATCACAAAGCAATACGGGCAAGGGAATCAATAAAATCATAATAGAATCCCGGCAAGGGAACAATAGCATAGCAAAAATATCCCGGCAAGGGAAAACAATATCAAAAGCAATAACATCCCGGCAAGGGAGATAATATCAAAAGCAATAACATCCCAGCAAGGGAGATAATTTCAAAAACCTCTTCTCTTTTTCACATTTACTTCACCACTCAATTCACAACTTGAGCCAACGCTCTACAATGTTCAATTACCAATATTACTTCCACAACTCAATTCACAACTCGAGCCAACGCTCTAAAATGTTCAATTACCAATATTACTTCCACAACTCAATTCACAACTCGAGCCAACGCTCTAAAATGTTCAATTACCAATAATACTTCCACAAGCCTTGTTCAACAATAGATTTCATCATATAAAGCATAAATAATACGAAACGGTGTCACATTTATCATGGTATAAGACTCACGGGCATGCTTGACACCGACGTATAGATACTCGTCACCATGCCTATACGTCGTACTCAACAATCAACACATAGCAAATAAGACGCAACTTCTAATCCCTCAAGCTAAGGTTAGACCAAACACTTACCTCGATGTCACGAACACAATTCAAGCCTCAACTACCGCTTTACCTCTTGTTTCCACCACCAATTCGCTTGTATCTAGCCAGAATTTACTTACCGATATCAATAAATGTTAAATGAATCAATTCTAATGCATGAAAATAGGTTTTCTAAAGATTTTTCCAAAAAGTCAAAAATCGACCCCGGGCTTACATGGTCAAAACCGTAGGTTCGAACCAAAACCCGATTACCCATTCACCCACGAACCCAAATATATAATTTATTTGAAATCGAACCTCAAATCGAGGTCCAAATCCCCAAAGTTTAAAAATCCTAAGTTCTACCAAAAACACCTAATTTTCCCCATGAAAATCCTTGATTTTGAGTTGAAATCATGTGAAAAGATGTTATAGATTAGAAAAAACGTGTTAGAAATGACTTACAATCGATTTGGAGAAGAACTTTTCTTTAAAAAATCGCCCAAGAGAGTTTAGGTTTTGAAAAAGTTATAAAAATGATTGAAATCCCGTCTGAAATTCATTTTAGCGGGTCTCTGATGTCGCAATTACGACCAGGGTTCGCAATTGCGAACCCTTAAGAAACCTGCTTCCTTCGCATTTGCGAAGGTATTGTCGCAATTGCGATAAAGGTGTCGCATTTGAGACCTCTGGCATACACTGAAGACTTCGCATTTGCGAAGTATACCTTGCATTACCCTGGGTTCTTCGCATTTGCGACAAAATCCTCGCATTTGCGAACCCTGCTTGCATCGCAATTGCGATGCCTGATCTCGCATTTGCGAGATCAGAGGCCTGCAACACACCAGAAATTCTCCTAAGTCCAATTTCACTCCGTGGCCTATCTAAAACTCATCCAAGCCTTCGGGGCTCCAAACCAAACATGCACGCAAGTCCAAAAATATCACACGGACTTGCTCGTGCGATCAAATCATCAAAATAACATCAATAACTATGAATTTAGCATCAAAATCAAAGAAAAATCTCATGAACTCTTAAGTTCCATTTTTAACAACCGATAGTCCGATTTACGTCATATCACGTCTGTTTCTTACCAAATTTTACAGACTCAACTTAAATGCCATATAAGACCTGTACCGGGCTCCGGAACCAAAATACGGGCCCGATACCATCAAATTCAAATTTCTAAAAACTCTTATAATATCAGTTAAACAATTTCTATCAAAAATTTATTTCTCGGGCTTGGGATTCCGGGCATACTCCCAAGTCCCATATTTTCCTACGGACCTTCCGGGACCGTCAAATCACGGGTCCGGGTCCGTTTACCCAAAATGTTGACCGAAGTCAACTTAAATTCATTTTAAAAGCGAAAATTTATCATTTTTCCCAGATTTCACATAATGACTTCCCGGATACACGCACGGAGTGCGCACGTAAATCGAGGTAAAATAAAAGGAGGTTTTTAAGGCCTCGGAACACAGAATTTACTTTCAAAACGACAAAAAAATAGGTTATTTTAGTTATATCCTTTATAATAATATAGACTCTCCTTTTTCTAATGCTCCAAAAGTAATTATACTATAGGATTTCTAACGTGTATTATTATGTGCTAAAAATAACAGGATTACAAGGCTAATGTCTAGAATTCCGGTTATGTCCTTTTATTGTGAGTTATTATGCTTAATATTATAAGATTAATTTTGTAAACCGGCACTGTATTCATACTTTTATAATAATATAAATATTGATATAGATATAGATAAATATAGATTTAAAGTCATATACAAATACATGCGTTGCGACCCAAATAGTCGTGTGACATTTTGTTATTGCCTTGCTAAGTTTTTAAATTAAACACCAATATTATTTCCCTACATCATCATTTAATGTGTTGGGTGTATGCTGTTGATTTTGTAAGATCCCTAATTATTATACCCAATAAAAAGATAGCAAAAAAATTAATCGTAATAAATGAACAATAACGTAAAATTATATTAAACGTAGTTGCATTCCTATGTTGTCTTGATCTCAGTTTTATAATTAAGTTTCTGTTGAAGTTAAACATTTTGATGTCAAACGTCTAAAAGTGAAAACACACGGCAATATATAAATACTTAAGCCAGCTGTGTACATGTTATATTTAGATAATTAATTGAGCTAATAAATATAATTGGGGGATCGAAAAACTTTTCCCTTACTTTTATAACTTGTTGATTTTCTAAAATACAAAATAACAATTACTTCCCTTCAAAAAAAAAAAATACTTAATTAAAATCATTTCACGCGATAATGAGTAGGAAGGAGTCATTGACTACCTCAATTTCAAAAAAGAAAGTTAGCCAAGTATGTTTAGGCACGTATATCCTCCGTGATAATTAAAAGATTTTGTTACTATTTGTAAATATTTTTTTTACCTTAATAACTATTTTTATTACTTCCCAAAATTAGTAAAAGTTCATATAACTGCATTGTTTTTACTAAATAGTGTCAAACAATTGTTCAAATAGACCCTAACAAAGAAAATCACTGCTAATATACTATATGAGGATAATAATATATAGTAGTACTTTTCGCAAAGCGAATTTAGTTGAACTTATTTTTTTATTTAAAAAAAGAATAATTTGGTGAACCTAGCCGATAAATAATTTTGGTGTGATAGGTTATATATATATAATGCAATAGTAGTTTGTTTTATCACCGTTTGATGCTGACTCATTTACTAATTACTTTAAAGTTTTAATTACTCGCTGCTTAAGGGAAGGAATTGACTCCCAATAGAAAAAGGTTTCTGTCCAATATTACAGTTATATCCTACATTAGTTGTTTTATAGAAGAAATATTTTAAGACTATTTTGGTAAACCAACATTATATTCATGCTTTTATAATAATATAGATATAGATAGATAAATATAGATATAGATAGATAGATATAGATATAGGTTATTTTTTAAAAACTCAAGTCTAATAGTCTAGCAACATTTGAAAAGTCTTTACCTTTATTTTACTCAATTTATGAGAGTGCTTATTACTACTATTATTACTTGCTAGCTCTCGAAAACATCCTCAAATATGTGCTATTCGTATATAAGGACCCCGATTATATATTTGGGGTAAATTTGAGCGGAAAAGATGAAGGAGCACTTGTATAAAATAGGGGAAGTAAATAGCTATGAACACTTGCACGAAACATATACAACACTTAGTAACAAACTTTTATATCTCTTGAAATGTGACAATAACACACAATTAGCCTTTCACATTCACGTAATCTTCATACTCAATTCCGCAGCTAATCAACAGAACCATCACTAGATTACACTTATCACCAATTCTACGGTTTTCTGCTGTATTACCAAATAATACTTGAAATCTGAGAAAATCATGTTGGCAAATTTCTCCTAGAAAAATATATAAAATTTGTAACTCAACTATGCAATAAGACCTTTTATATATAAAACCACATGTTTTAGGGCTTAAAACCCTTTTCAAACCTACTAGGTGTTCTTTTATTGTGCGCCTAAATAAAATTAGGGTGAATTATATATGATCCAACTTTCACGTGTTAAAGTGTCTGGTTCTTTGACTTACAGATTAGGTACCAAATGCGAAATACAGTGCCAAAACTTAAAGATACGTCACTTTTACATGAAAAATCTCTTTTTCTCAAGGGAGTAAAACTTAGGATCTACCCATGTAGGATTTGCCAAACTTTACTTAACACCAAGAGCAGTTTTAGGTTGCAATTTAATAATCAAAAGGACTATCCAGTACTTTATCCTTACGGTTAAAACCATGTATTAAATGGATGAAAGTTCAATGGGTGATGCCAGAAGTTGGTAACTTGAAAGTAAACACAGATAGTAACTTCTTCAAGGATACCGGGACCGGAGGCATTGGAGGAATAGTTAGAAATGAGCATGGTGATTTTATCATGGCATTCTCTGTTCCTTTACAATGAAACAATAGCAACATGGCTGAAATAAAAGTTGTTAAGTTTGCTGCTAAATGGTGTATAAACCACAGGATTCCCAATTTTACATTGGAGATGGACTCCTTAGTTATCTGTACCATGATTAGGCCTCAAAACAACAATGAGAAGAGAGCTTGAAGATATCATTAGCTACACTGATAATGATCATATCACAATTAGCCACTGCCTAAGAGAAGCAAACCAAGTGGCGGACAGGCTGGTCAAAGCTGCTTTTAATCTAACTCAGGGAATTATTTACTCGTCCTTTCAACAGTTGCCTAAAGGTGCTAAAGGACTTCCTGATGGATAAATAGCAACTTCCCACTTTTAGAATTAGATATGAAAAATGTAATCATTTTGTTAGTTAAACATGGGATGGACATAAAATCCGAAAAACCATATTTCGAAACGATCGAATTAATTCGGTCGGTTTTGGTTTTTTCGGTATTTCGGTCTAATTCGGTATTATATTTTCGGTATTTCGATATTACGGTACGGTCCTCGGTGTTAGGATCTTAAAATTTCGGTATACCGAAATACCAAATTACCGAATTTTTAAAGACTTTTTTTTTAAGTTGGACCTTTGTCCCAGTGCCCCAACCCAAAAACTTTTAATATATTTCCCAGCCCACTGCCCACTGCCCACTGCCCACTGCCCACTCCAGCGCCCCAGCCCAAAAGAAATTTTTTAAGGAATTGTTTGAGAAATGATGACTTCTTGTTTAGGATTTCTTGTTTATTAACAGATTCTTACTTGGTCAAGTCTATAATGTTCATCCAAAGAGGAATGACACATATTGTTTATGGAAGCATATTAGGCATTGTCTTGAGCGTCTTCCTGGAATCCGTATTTAAGAATTAAGACTAAGTTGATTCGAGTATTAGTGTGAACTTGAATTGAGGGATGCCCTCTCTGTTTTTGTTGCACTGTGTGTGTTTAATTCGGCTGCTTGTTAGAGTCTGCTGGATGCTGCTACTGTTAATTATGCTACTGGCTTACTGCTACTGTTAATTATGCTACTGTTAATGCTGCTACTGTTAAGTGTTAATTCTACTACTGTTATTCTGTTAATACTGCTACTATTGCATATATTTTCTGCCATTTTCAGAGAAAAAATTTGCAGCCTGTTAAGAGTACAAACTTTTAAAATTTGCAGCTTGTTGCCTTGTTCTGCAATTGATTTGCAGCATGTCTCGTTGTGTATTAAGGCATTAAGCCATAAGAATTTGAGTTGGCTCCAAATGCCAGCAAATGTCTATAAGTCTATTTACTTCTTTCTGAAGATATGGTTGTTCAATTTCATTGTATTTCTTCATTTCTTGGCTGAAAAGTTAGACAGGGAATTGAAACATAGGAGAATTGTCACTCTTTAGTGTTACTTATTTAGCGAATATTAAACCGAAACCGTACCGAACCAAAATAAGAAATACCGAACCGTACTGAAATACTTTGGTACGGTATTTGGTATACACAATTGATAAATCGAATACCGAAATACCGAACCGAAATTCTTAAATACCAAACCGAGATACCGAATGTCCACCCTTAGTTAAACATATGTAAAGGAGGGGGATAATCAATCTGTATTTTTGTCCATAAACCCCCTCCTCATCCATATCTTACTGGTTAAGTTTACAATATGCATTGTAATTGGAGGTTAGGCCAAGCCCCCCTCTAAATTTGGTTTTTTTGAAAGTTGAATATATCCCTGCCCAAATATTGATGGGCAGTTTTATTTTAAAAAAAGTACTTTATCCTGACAATTAACCCAATTGTAGAAAACCCTCACTGACTATAAACTCTAGTCAATACCTCCAAAAACAAAAATTTTGATTTCTTCACCTATGATTACACATCTCATAAGCAGAAATATGTTACAATAAGGAACAATGGCTCGGGACATAAATAATTAAATTAATTTTTAAAGGATAAAAAAATCAAAAGATATTTCGCTAAGGGACTTCGTGCTTGTAATATAGTATAGTATAGATAGATCAGTTAGCACAATTTTTCGAAAATAAGAATGATAGTACCTCTTAACCTCTAGTCTATATTGAATGTCTTTCTGTTCCTTCATATTCCATTCTTTTTAAAAAAAAATTGCACACTGATTAATAAAGTAAATTTATAGTATTATTTTATAAAAGGTTAGTTGACAGTTACCTTTATATTCCTTACAAATTACCCTGTCACGATCCGGAATTTCTATCATCGGGATCGTGATGGCGCCTAACATCGCACTCGCTAGGAAAGTCAACGTTAGAGTTTCATTCACCTTTTTCCTTTACAGTTCATGGATTAACATTAATAAAGTTAAATCAAGTTGAAATAAATGCAAAAGTACGTAATTAAACTTTTATCTATATACTATTAACAATCTCATAACTGTTACCATCCATAAACGGGTGTTACAATCCACGAACCTACTATGAATATCTACAAATATTAGTCTGAAAGAAATTACATCTGTTTCAAAAGAATAGAAAACAGGAATGTAGAAACATAGGAGGGGACGCCAGGGCCTGCGGACGTCATCAGGACTACCTTGGGCCTCCAAGATGAAATGTCTGCAACCGACCTCACGATCAGCCACTACCATCTCCAAAATTTGCACAGAAAGTGCAGAGTGTAGTATCAGTACAACCGACCCCATGTACTGGTAAGTGCCGAGCCTAACCTCGACGAGGTAGTGACGAGGCTACGGTATGGCAATTACAATATAACCTGCCTACAGTATATAATAAAGCGAAAAAGAAGTACGGTACAAAATGAAACGGTAACTTGCAACAAAAATGAATACAGAACTTCAAATATCTTATCAGTACCAGCTATAACCAATCCTTACGTAAGATACAACACTACAAAATAACTTCACAGCATAGAAGGATACATAAACAATAAACTGATGCGGCGCGCATCCTGATCCCACCATATAATCAGTAACAATATGAACATTCACCCTTATTACTCCTTATCAATTCACCCTTATTTCTCCTATTGCGGCGTGCAACCCGATCCCACCGTACAATAGTAATTCACCCTGATTACTCCTTAATATATCACCTTTATTCCTCCTGTTGCGGCGCGTAATCCGATCCCACTAGACATTCACATTTTACCGTTATTCCTCCTCAGTATATCACCCTTATTCCTTCTGTAGTGGCGTGCAACCCGATCCCACCATATTAGTACCAATCACACAATAAGAACAGAAATTTCACAATTTGGCTCAAAACCCTCCATACTATTTAAGCCTCAAATCAAAGTAAACGGAAGGCTATACAATTATGAAACTTCACTCAATTAATACTACACAGCGAGAGCAACCAAAATATACCATGAAACACCGATAAACCAACTTAAACCAATAATGTAATACAATGAAACTACGAAATAGTTAATACCTTCAATAAAGAAAACAACATCTAACATGAAGCAATTAAACATGGAAGCACCAATAAGCATGTAGCAGTTAAGATAGGAAGGCAATATATTAGGAACGGGGAAGGGAACAGGCTAAACAAATAATTTGGTGGCGCATAGGTACTCGTCACCACACCTGTATGCCACGCACATGGAATTTCATATAGAAATTAAGTCGGGGATCCCTAATCCCTCAAGTAAAAGTTAGACCAAACACTTACCTCGATTCAACGGCCAACTCAAAGCTCAATTATCGTTTTTCCTCTAGTTTCCACCTGCGAACCACTCGTATCTAGTCGTAATTAACTTAATAACATCAATTATCGCTAAAAAAATCAATTCCAATGCATAATTATAAGTTTTCTAACATTTTCCCCAAAAAGTCAAAAACCGACCCCGGGCCCGCTTGGTCAAAACTCGAGGTTCGACCAAAACCCATTCACCCACGAGCCCAAATATATAATTATTTCCGGAATCCGACCCCAAATCGAGGTCTAAATTCTCAAATTTGCAAAATCCCCCAATTCTCCCAAAACCCTTAATTTTCTACCCTTAAGAACAAGATTTAGGACTAGAAATCTAATGGGTGTTGATGAAAATTGAAGGAAATGAGTTTAAGAAGACAAACCTATGATTTGGTGTTGAAATCCCTCTTCGAGAATCGCCCTAGGTTGTGGAAGAGATATGAAATTTTGAACCATTCCCTTTTTTATGTCTGTTTTTAAAACACTAGACAGGTCTTCATTGCGTTCGCGATAGACCTGTCGCATTCGCGATGCACAGCAGCCAGAAAGGCCTTCGCGTTCGCGAAGAGTTGCTCGCGTTCGCGATGATCTGTCCTCCTTGACCATCGCGTTCACGGGCCTAGGACCGCGTTCGCGTAGAACAACTCCTTAAATTCCCAGCCCACCTCCAATACACTACGCGTTCGCGTAAGGCCGGTCGCGTTCGGGAAGAGCTAACCCCCTAGTGCTCCGCGTTCGCGACCGAAGCCTCGCGTTCGCGTAGAAGAAATCCCTCCCCAGCCCAGCTTGCACTTCGCGATGGCGAGGGTGGCTTCACGATCGTGAAGCACAAAATACATGTACGCTAGAAGCAACAAACACACCAGATTTTTTCAAGTCTAAAACATCCCGTAGCCTATCCGAAATCGCCCGAGCCCTCGGGGCTCTAAACCAAACATGCACACAAGTCTAAAAACATCATACGGACTTGCTCGCGCGATCAAACCGCCAAAATAACACCTAGAACTACGAATTTAGCACCAAATTGCATGAAATTTTCAAGAAAGTTTTAAAACTTTATTTTCTCAACCAAAGGTCCGAATCACGTCAAATCAGTCTCGTTTCTCACCAAATTTCACAGATAGGATATAAATGTTATATTAAACCCGTATCGAGCTCCGGAACCAAAGTACGGGCCCGATACCAACGAGATCAAATATTAATCAAATTCTTTATATCATTAGATTTTCAGTCTTACAATTTTCATCAAAAATCTATTTCTCGGGCCTGGGACCTCGGAATTCGATTCCGGACATACGCCCAGGTCCCATATTTTACTACGGATCTACCGGGACCGTCAAAATATGGGTCCGGATCTATTGACCCAAAACATTGACCGAAGTCAACTAAAATCAACTTTTTAGGCCAAAAATTGTTATTTCATAAATTTTCCACATAAAGGCTTTCCAGAATCACGTCCGTACTGTGCACGCAAATCGAGGAGAGATAAAATGGCTACCGGCTCCTTCTCGTAGGTCAAATCCTGATCCAACTGGACAGTGCTGAAGTCTAACACGTGGGATGGATCGCTGTGATACTTTCGAAGCATAGACACATGAAACGCTGGATGTACCGCTGATAAACCTGGTGGCAACGCAAGTCTGTAGGCCACCTCTCCCACTCGTTCAAGGATCTCGAAAGGCCCGATGAACCTAGAGCTTAACTTGCCTTCTTCCCAAACCGCATCATACCCTTCTGGGTGACACCCGAAGCAACACTCTCTCCCCGACCATGAATGCCACGTCACGAACCTTACGGTCGGCATAACTCTTTTGCCTGGATTGAGCTGTACGAAGTCTATCCTGAATGATCTTATCCTTATCCAAGGCATCCTGCACTAAATCTGTACCCAATAACCGATCCTCCCCCGGCTCGAACCACCCAATCGGCGATCGACACCGTCCACTATATAATGCCTCAAAAGGAGCCATCTGGATGCTCGACTGGTAGATATTGTTGTAGACAAACACCGCTAACAGCAAGAACTGCTCCCAAGAACCTCCAAAGTCAATAACACAAGCGCGGATCCTCCAAGATCTGAATAGCACGCTCGGACTGTCCGTCCGTCTGAGGATAAAATGATGTGCTCAACTCGACCCGCATACCCAACTCACGATGTACAACCCTCCAGAAATGCGAGGTAAACTGCGTACCCTGGTCAGAAATGATAGACAGGGGCACACCATGAAGACGAAAATTCTCCCGAATATAAATCTCTGCCAACCGCTCTGAAGAATAGGAAATTGCCACAGGAATGAAATGCGCTAACTTGGTCAGTCTATCCACAATAACCCAAACTGCATCAAACTTCCTCTAAGTCCGTGGGAGTCCAACAACGAAATCCATAGTGATACGCTCCCACTTCCACTCGGGAATCTCTATCTTCTGAGGCAAACCTCCAGGTCTCTGGTGCTCCTACTTTACTTGTTAACAATTTAGACACCGAGCTACATGTGCAACTATATCCTTCTTCATCCTCCTCCACCAATAATATTGCCGCAAGTCCTGATACATCTTAGCGGTGCCCGGATGGATAGAATACCGAGAACTGTGAGCCTCCTGTAGAATCAACTCACGAAGTCCATCCACATTAGGCACACAAACATGACCCTGTATCCTCAAAACTCCATCATCTCCAACCGTAACCTGCTTGGCATCATCGTACCACACTGTGTCCCTAAGGACAAGCAAATGAGGGTCATCATATTGTCGATCTCTGGTGCACTCAAATAAGGAAGTCCGAGCAACTGTGCAAGCTAAAACTCGACTGGGCTCCAAAATATCCAACCTCACAAACTTATTGGCCAAGGCCTGAACATCTAATGCAAACGGTCTCTCACCAACTGGAATATACGCAAGGCTGCCCATACTGGATGACTTCCTACTCAAAGCATTGGCCACCACATTGGCTTTCCCGGGATGATACAAGATGGTGATATCATAGTCTTTCAATAGCTCCAACCACCTTCTCTGCCTCAAATTGAGCTGATTCTGCTTGAACAAATACTGCAAACTCTTATGATCGGTGAACACCTCACACGACACGCCATATAGATAGTGCCTCCAAATCTTCAGTGCATGAACAATGGCTGCTAGCTCCAAGTCATGAACTGGATAATTCTTCTCGTGGATCTTCAGCTGACGCGTAGCATATACAATAACCTTGTCACCCTGCATCAATACAACACCAAGTCCAATACGAGATGCGTCACAATATACTGTATAAGGCCCTGATCCCGTGGGCAACACCAACACTGAGCCGTAGTCAAAGCTGTCTTGAGCTTCTGAAAGCTCGCCTCCAACTTGTATGACCATCTGAACGGGGCACCCTTCTGAGTCAACCTGGTCAATGGGGTTGCTATAGATGAAAACCCATCCCCGAACAGACGGTAATAACCCCTCCCGGCAAGGGAATCAACAATAAGAATAAATACATCCCGACAAGGGAATCAACAATAAGAATTAAATACGTCCCGGAAAGGGAATCAACTATAACCAAACTTGTACCAACAACTAACTTCACAAATGAACCTCAACTAGAGTCAATGCTCAACAATAACCAAATACCAAGAAGATACTCATAAGTCTTGCTCAACATGGATAATCAACAATTTAGGCATTTGTAGTGATTATTAAGAAACACAACGATCACAATTTAAGACTCACGGGCATGCTGGACACCAACGTATAGATACTTGTCATCACACCTATACATCGTACACTACACTAGCACATAGCAAACAAGGCACAACACTTATTCCCTCAAGCTATGGTTAGACCAAACACTTACCTCGAACTTTCACGGCCAAACTCAAGCCTCAAACACCGCTTTTCCATTTGATTCCACTTCCAATTCGATTGCATCTAGTAAATATTAACTTATTAACATTAATAAATGCTAAAGAATTCAACTCCAATGCTAAATTATAGGTTTTCTATCATTTTCCCCAAAAAGTCAAAAATCGACCCCGGGCCCGCTTGGTCAAAACTCAAGGTTCGGACCAAAACCTGACCACCCATTCATCCACGAGCCCGAATATAAAATTAGTTTCGAAATCCGACCGCAAAACGAGGTCTAAATTCCAATTATTCAAATAGCCCTAACTCTACCCAAATTTCCAATTTCTACCATAAAAATTCTTGATTTTTGATTGAAAAGTGATGAAAAACATTGGGTAATTGAAAGGGAAGAGTTTAGAATTGTTTACCAATACTTTGGGGATGAATTTGTGTGAAGAAAATAGCCTCTAGGTCTTGGTAGTTCGAAAAATATGAAGAAATGGGTTCTGCCCGTTTTTAAAACTGTCTTTGTATAACTGGGCAGGCCTTCATCGCGTTCGCGATGGGCCTGCCGCGTTCGCGATGGGTCAGGCCTAAATGGCCTTCACGTTCGCACTGGATGGCCCGCGTTCGCGGAGTTTTGACTTCACAGGCCATCGTGTTCGCGGTCAAACGGCCGCGTTCGCATAGAACAGTTCGAGCCCCCTTCCCCAGGCCCACTAACTCTGTGCGTTTGCGTGGGCCAGAACGCGTTCGGGAAGGGTAACCCACCAGAGCTTCGCGTTCGCGTCCTGAGCTCCGCGTTCGCGAAGAACCAAATGACCCACAACTATTTTTACTCTACGCGTTCGCGACTGGGGTAACACGAACACGATGAATAAATTATCTGAACACCAGTAACAGCAAAAACCAGCAACTTTTCTAAGTCAAAAACACCCCGAAGCCTATCCGAAACTCACCCGAGCCCTCGGGGCTCCAAACCAAACATGCACACAATCCTAGAAACATCATACAAACTTACTCGTGCGATCAAATCGCCAAAATAATACCTTGAACTACGAGTTTAGCATCAAAATCAAAGAAAAATCTCAATAACTCTTAAGTTTCCAATTTCACAACCGAGGGTCCAATTCACGTCATATAAATTCCGTTTCTTACCAAATTTTACAGGCACAACTTAAATACCATATTAGACCTGTACCGGGCTCAAGAATCAAAATACGGGCCAGATACCATCAAATTCAAACATCTTTAATTTTCAAAAACTCTTATGATTTCAGTTAAACAATTTCTTTCAAAAATTCATTTCTCGGGCTTGGGACCTCGGAATTCAATTCCGGGCATACGTACAAGTCTCGTATTTTTCTACGGACCCTCCGGGACCGCCAAATCACGGGTCCAGGTCCGTTTGCCCAAAATGTTGACCGAAGTCAACTTAAATTAAATTTTTAAGGCAAAATTAGCATTTTCCTCAAATTTTCACATAAAAGCTTTCCGGATATATGCCCGGACCGCGCACGCAAATCGAGGTGAGACAAAAGGAGGTTTTTAAGGCCTCGGAACACAGAATTGACTTTTAAAGGTCATCACATTCTCCACCTCTAAAACAACTGTTCGTTCTCGAACGAACATAGAAAAGAAGTACCTGAGTCGGGGAATAGATGAGGATAACGGCTCCGCATATCGGACTCGGACTCCCAGGTCGCTGCCTCAACAAGCTGACCTCTCCACTACACACGAACTGAAGGGAAATTCTTCAATCTCAACTGACGGACCTGCCAGTCTAGAATAGCCACCGGCTCCTCCTCATAGGTCCAGTCCTTGTCCAACTGGACAGTGCTGAAGTCTAACACGTGGGATGGATCGCCGTGATACTTTTGAAGCATGGACACATGAAACACTGGATGCACAGCTGATAAACTCAGCGGCAACGCAAGTCTGTAAGCCACCTCTCCCACTCGATCAAGAATCTCAAAAGGCCCAATTAACCTAGGGCTTAACTTGACCTTCTTCCCAAATCTCATCACGCCCTTCATGGGCGACACCCGAAGCAACACTCGCTCTCCAACCATGAATGCCACATCACAAACCTTACGGTCGGCATAACTCTTCTGCCTGTACTGAGCTGTACGAAATCTATCCTGAATGATCTTAACCTTATCCAAGGCATCCTGGACTAAGTTTGTACCCAACAACCGAGCCTCTCCCGGCTCAAACCACCCAACCGGCAACCGATACCGCTTACCATATAGTGCCTCATAGGGAGCCATTTGAATGATCGACTGATAACTGTTGTTGTGGGAAAACTCTGGTAATGGCAAGAACTGATCCCAAGAACCCCCAAAGTCAATAACACATGCTGGGAGCATATCTTCCAAAATCTGGATAGTACGCTCGGACTGTCCGTCCGTCTGAGGATGAAATGTTGTGATCAACTCGACCCGCATACCCAACTCACGCTGTACAAGCCTCAAAAAATGCGAGGTAAACTGCGTACCCTGGTCAGAAATAATAGACAGGGGCACACCATGAAGACGAAAATTCTCCCGAATATAAATCTCTGCTAACCACTCAGAAGAATAGGAAACTGCTACAGGAATAAAATGCGCTGACTTAGTCAGCCAATCCACAACAACCCACACTGCGTCGAACTTCCTCTGAGTCCGAGGGAGTCCAACAAAGAAGTCCATAGTGATATGCTCCAACTTCCACTCAGGAATCTCAATCTTCTGAAACAAACCACCAGGTCTTTGATGCTAGTATTTTACCTGCTGACAATTCAAACACCGAGCTACATATGCTACAATATCCTTCTTCATCCTCCTCCACCAATAATGCTGCCGCAAGTCCTGATACATCTTAGCAGTGCCCGGATGAATAGAATACCGGGAACTATGGGCCTCCTCTAAAATCAACTCACGAAGTCCATCCACATTAGGCACACAAACACGACCCTGCAACCTCAAAACTCCATCATCTCCGACTGTAACTTGCTTGGAACCTCCGTGCCGTACTGTGTCCCTAAGGACAAGCAAATGAGGATCATCATACTGCCGATCTCGGATACGCTCAAATAATAAAGAACGAGCGACTGTGCAAGCTAGAACACGGCTGGGCTCATAAACATCCAACCTCACGAACTGATTGGCAAAAGCCTGAACATCCAAAGCAAGCGGCCTCTCAATGACCAAAATATACGCAAGGCTGCCCAGACCGGCTGACTTCCTACTCAAAGCATCGGCCACTACATTGGCCTTCCCCGGATGATTCAAGATGGTGATATCATAGTCTTTCAACAACTCCAACCACCTCCTCTGCCTCAAATTTAGCTCCTTCTGCTTGAACAAGTATTGCAAACTCTTGTGATCCGTGAATACCTCACATGACACGCCATATAAATAATGCCTCCAAATCTTCAGCGCATGAACAATGGCTACTAGCTCCAAATCAAGAACTGGATAATTCTTCTCGTGAATCTTCAACTGCCGCGAAGCATATGCAATAACCTTGCCATTCTGCATCAACACCGCACCAAGTCCAATACGAGACGCATCACAATATACTGTATATGGCCCTGAACCTGTGGGCAAAACCATTACAGGCACCGTAGTCAAAGCTGTATTGAGCTTCTGAAAGCTCGCCTCACACTCGTCCGACCACCTGAACTGGGCACCCTTCTAGGTCAACCTGGTCATCGGGGCTGCAACAGATGAAAACCCCTCAACAGACCAACTGTAATAGCCCGCCAAATCCAAGAAACTCCTTATCTTTGTGGCTGATGTGGGTCTAGGTCAGTCCTTGACTGCCGCAATCTTCTTAGGATCCACCTGAATACCCTCTGCTGATACAACATGACCCAAGAATGCAACCGAACTCAACAAAAACTCAAACTTCAAAAACTTAGCGTATAACTGATTGTCCCTTAGAGTCTGAAGAACGACTCGAAGATGCTGCTCATGCTCCTCCCGGCTACGGGAATAGATCAAAATATCATCAATAAAGTCAATCACGAAGGAATCCAAATAAGTTTTGAACACTCGGTTCATCAAATCCATGAAAGCTGCTGGGGCATTTGTCAACTAGAATGACATCACTAAGAACTCATAATGCCCGTACCGAGTGCGAAAAGCTGTCTTAGGGACATCGGATGCCCTAATCCTCAACTGATGGTAGCTAGATCTCAAATCAATCTTCGAAAATACCTTGGCACCCTGAAGTTGATCAAACAAATCATCAATACTCGGCAATGGATAATTGTTCTTGATGGTGACTTTGTTCAACTGCCGATAATCTATGCACATCCTCATTGACCCATCCTTCTTCTTAACGAACAACACCGACGCACCCCAAGGCGAGACACTCGGTCTAATAAAGCCTTTATCCAGCAAGTCTTGCAACTGTTCTTTTAATTCTTTCAACTCTGGCGGGGCCATACGATATGGCAGAATAGAAATGAGCTGAGTGCCCGGAGCCAAATCAATGCAAAAGTCAATGTCCCTATCGGGTGGCATCCCCGGCAGGTATGAAGGAAATACCTCTAGAAACTCACGAACAACGGGCACAGAATTCATAGAAGGAACCTCAACACTAGAATCACGAACATACGCCAAATAGGCCAAACATCCCTTATCAACCATACGCCGAGCCTTCATATATGAGATAACCCTGCTGGTAGAATGACCAAGAGTCCCTCTCCACTCCAAATGAGGAAACCCCGGCAATTCTAAGGTCACGGTCTTGGCATGACAATCCAATATAGCATGATAAGGGGATAACCAATCCATCCCCAGAATGACATCGACGTCCACCATATCAAGAAGTAGGAGATCTACGTGGGTCTCAAGACCCCCAATAACGACCATGCAAGCACGATAAACATGATCTACCACAATAGAATCACCCACCGGTGTAGACACATATACAGGAGCACTCAAAGAATCACGAGGCATAACTAGCTAAGGGGCAAAATAAGATGATACATAAGAATATGTGGACCCTAGATCAAATAGAACCGAGGCATTTCTACTGCATACTGAAACCGCACCTGTGATAACTGCATCGGAGGCCTCAGCCTCAGGTCTGGCTGGAATAGCATAACATCAGGGTTGGGCCCCACCACTCTGAACTGCATCCCTAGGACGGCCTCCTGCTGGCTGGCCTCCACCTCTAGCTGCCCTAGCCTCCACCTCTAGCGGCCTAACCTCCACCTATAACACCTCTACCCCTACCTCTAGCTGGCTGAGCGGCGGTGGAACACCCGGTGCTGGAACCATAGCACGAGAACCCTGGTGCTGAGAACTGCTCGAGGCTCGAGGGCAAAACCTAGCAATATGCCTCGTATAGTCGCAAGTATAGCAAGACTTTGGCTGCTGAGACTGCTGACCATAAAACTGACCCTGACGGCCGGGATAACCACCCTGAAAACTCTGGAGCAGAGGTGCACTGATAGGAGCTGGTGGTGCACTGTTAGGCAACTGATCATAATACTGCATATGAGAACCACGGCCACCTGGAGCATTGTGAGAAGCCTGAAGTGCTGACTAAAATGGCCTAGGAGGATGGCCTCTACCAAAAGAATCCCTGCCTCTAGACGAGGTACCACTGAATCTACCAAAATGACGAGGCCTCTTATCAGAACCCTGACCGCTCCCCTAAGCTAAAACCATCTCAACCCGCCTGGCCACATTGGCCGCATCCTCGAAAAAAATCTCGCTACCTGTCTCCTTAGCCATCTGCAGTCTAATAGGCTAGCGAGTCCCTCAATAAACCTCCTTACCCTCTCTATCTCTAGGTGGGGAGTATCAGAAGATCATGACGAGCCAAATCAATAAACCTCGTCTCGTACTAGGTGACAGACATAGAACCCTGCTGGAGACGCTCAAACCCCCTGCGGTACTCCTCTCTCTGAGTGATGGGAAGAAACTTCTCGAGAAATAGCTGCGAGAACTGGTCCCAAGTGAGAGCTGGTGATCCAGCTGGTCTGGCCAAACAATAATCTCTCCACCATTTCTTGGCGGAACCTGACAGGCGAAAAGCAGCAAAGTCGACCCCATTGGTGTCCACTATCCCTATGTTCCGAAGAACCTTATGATAGCTGTCTAAATAATCCTGAGGATCCTCTGAAGATGTACCACCATAAGTAGTAGTGAACAGCTTGGTGAACCTGTCCAATCTCCACAAAGCATCGGTAGACATCGCTGCTCCATCACCGGTCTGAGCTACTACACCCGGCTGAACTGCTCCAACTGGCTGAGCTGCTGGAGTCTGAAACTGGGGAGCCATCTGCTCCGGAGTGCGGGTAGTGGGAGTCTATGCTCCTCCCCTAGCCTGAGAGACGGTTGGTGCTACAGGAAGTAAGCTTGCCTAGGTGATACTCTCCATAAGGCCCACTAGACGGATCAGAGCATCTTGGAGTAACGGGGTAGCGATGAACCCCTCTGGGACCTGAGCTGGGCCCGCTGGAACTGTCTGGACCGGAACCTCATCATCAAACTCTACCTGAGGCTCCGCCGCTGGTGCTGCTGCTCTTGTTTAGCTCTTATTCTTAAAGTTGACTCTCCTAGTAGTTTCTCGGACTTGAGACCTATTAGTTTGAGTAACTTTACAGCCAAGATTATCTCCAAGATCCTTTCCAGAAGGCTGAATCCTATTCTTGGGAAGCTTATATAAGAGAATCAAAGTGGCTTTGTGAAAGGAAGATTGATCACTGAAAATATCCTTTTAGCTCAGGAGATTGCTCAGGGCGTGAACAAGAAGAACAGAGGAGGCAATGTTATTATAAAACTTGACATGGCAAAAGCTTATGATAGAATTTCCTGGACCTTTCTGATAGCAGTTATGAGGAAATTTGGTTTCTCTGAAAATTGGATTGACATGATATGGGGACTTCTACAAGATATATGGTACTCTATCATTATCAATGGGGCTAGAATAGGTTTTTTCACATCTACTCAGGGCCTCAAACAGGGAGATCCATTATCCCCTTCTCTGTTTATTAATGGAGATGAGGTTCTCTCTAGATCTCTAAATGCTCTAAATGACTTTATTGGCTTCACTCCTTTTAGCATGGATCCGAGAGGTCTGATGATCAATCATTTAGCCTACGCTGATGATATTGTTATATTCTGTGGTGGAATCAACATGACTCTCAAGTTAATCAAAAAGGCTATTGACGGGTATGAAAAGGCTTCTGGGCAGAAAGTTAACAATGGTAAGAGCTTCTTTATTACAGCCCCTCACACCTGTGCTGCAAGAACCAATAGAATTAGGAATGCTACATGCTATATGGATAATGTCGACGCCCTCTTTTCCTCGCGAAATCGGGTCTACGACATTTGGGAAGACAACTCTATTCCCGTTTAGGAATTGGGTTTTTGGATTTGAAGAGTCGCCACCTAATGATTAAGTGCATTAGGACACTAAGGGTTTTGAATTGGAAAACCAGAGTTCGGGTAAGGGCTAGAAATTATCTCGAGGGGAAGGTGTTAGGCACCCCTCACGATCCACTAGTGTGGTTCCCGGCCATGCTATGTTGTGACTTGAAATGTAGACAAATAATTCTATACACAAAGGTTGCAAATAGGTACGTGACAAGCATATTGAAATGAGGATCTAAGTGGTCTCACACTTTGTTTAAGAAAACGTCCAAGTACAGAAATTTAAATAAAAGAAATGAAGATTTAGAAGACAAGAATAGTGCAGTAAATTAAAAAAGAGTTTTGGGTGGCTGAAACAAAGACAGATTTTTATTGATAATAACAAAGTTACATAAAGGAAAGGGGTCCTAGGTTTGTAAAACACATGGATCATCCACACAACACTGGTAGCCAATCATACGCATGGTGTTATCGTGTGATCATCATCTCCATGTCTACCCTTCCCACCCCGTTAAGGTATTAAGCGCGGAATAGTATCGTCACCTACTGCATGCTATTACCCGTCCCATCTATCAGTCCCGGAGGCATTTGAGACTACTAATCCTAAAAGGGGAGGGAGTTAGGCTTTTCAGAGTTTAAAAGGTTAAAAAGCTAGGGCGACAATCAAAACACGTAAACAATTAAAGGGGAATTGGTAGCAATTAAGGGCTNTATGCAATGCAAGAAATAAAGGTGGAGAGTAACGAAATCTCTTAGCTGATAGACGATAGCTGATAGTTGATTGTGTCATTGTGGCCGCTGGGGATGTCATGTGCGGACAGCACTTATAAGTGAGCGATGATTTTGAGAGTTGTACTCCTGCAAAATAGGAGTATGTAATCGTATCTGATGGTTCTATGTCTTGGGGTGCTTTCACTCAAAGAAAGATCGTGAGTTTTGTAAAGGGGGAAGGTTAGTTCGTCTTCCCGTGGACTCCGCTCGTCCTACTCGGCTCTCGTTTTTATTGGGGTAGCGTCGCTAAACAAAGCAATTTGACAGTAGCCATGCATGATCAAAAAATATGATGTAACTACATAAAAAATGATTTTCTTTTAGATGAACCAACGACTGCGACGCGGTTCAAGACATTGCGACTTCTTTTGCTCCGGAATTTTGAGGGTCCTCCTCAAAATTCTGCCCCAGTTTACTGGGCTGGTACTTCTGACGACTGCGCGCGATGACCGGCTGAAAATCAACTTCGGAATTTTGAGGGTCCTCCTCAAAATTCTGCCCCAGTTTCCAATATGGGTGGAAAATGAAATTTTATTGAATTGTGACCGAACCCATAAGGCTGCCTACGTATCCCCTCTTAAATGGGAATCAGGTCAGACGTAGTTCAAATTACATCATAAAGAAATCATAATGATTACATATAATAACGCTTGACTGCATCTGAATTAATTGGCTTTTGCCAGACTTCTCCATCCATTTCTGCAAGTATGAGGGCTCCTCCTGTCAGGACCCGGTGAACCATGCACGGGCCTTGCTAGTTAGGAGAGAACTTTCCTTTGGCTTCGTCCTGATGCGGGAAAATTTTATTCAATACTAACAGTCCTGGTGTAAATTATCCTGGCTTGACTCTTCTGTTGAAAGCTCTGGTCATTCTGTTCTGATACAATTGACCATGGCAAATTGCATTCATTCTCTTCCCATCTATAAGAGCTAGCTGTTCGTAGCGGCTTTTTACCCATTTTGCGTCATCATGTTCTCTTCTTGTATAATTTTCAGGGAGGGGATCTCTACCTCGGCGGGAATGACTGCCTCGGTACCATAAACCAACATATAGGGAGTCGCCCCGGTTGATGTGCGAACCGTGGTGCGGTACCCCAATAAAGCAAATGATAGCTTTTCATGCCACTGCTTGTGTTTCTCTATCATTTTCCTTAGTATCTTCTTAATGTTCTTATTGGCTTCTTTTACAGCTCCATTCATCTGAGGTCTGTAGGCCCTAGAAATCTTGTGCTTAATCTTGAAGGTCTCACACATTGCTTTCATCAGGTCACTGTTGAGATTGGAACCATTATCAGTAATGATTGACTCTGGGATGCCGAACCAGCAAATGATACGGTCGCGGACAAAGTCTGCCACGACCTTCTTGGTCACTGCCTTATATGATGATGCTTCAACCCATTTGGTGAAATAATCAATTGCCACTAGAATGAACCTGTGCCCGTTTGATGCGGCGGGCTCGATAGGTCCGATGACATCCATTCCCCAAGCGGCGAACGGCCATGGCGAGCTCGTTGCATTAAGATCATTAGAGGCACCTTTATCATATCCGCATGTATCTGACAGCGATGGCATTTTCGGACATACTGGATGCAGTCCGTCTCCATATTCATCCAGAAATTACTGGCTCGGAGTATTTTCTTGGCTAAGACGAAACCATTCATATGTGGGCCGCAGGTCCCTGCATGAACTTCTTCTAATAACCTGGATGCTTCCTTTGCTTCGACACATCTTAGTAATCCCAAATCGGGAGTTCTCCTATACAGGATTCCTCCGTTGTGAAAGAAGTGATTGGATAACCTTCGCAGTGTGCACTTCTGAGTAGCGTTTGCATTTTCCTTCGGCCAAGAATCTTGATATTGTGAAACCAGGGCTTTCCGTCCGCTTCTTCCTCGACATGAGCACAATAGGCTGGCTGATCATGGATTTTTACTGGAATGGGATCAATGAAGTTTTTATCTGGATGCTGAATCATGGATGATAGAGTGGCAATGCATCGGCGAACTCATTCTAGACTCTGGGGACATGCCGGAATTCTGTCTTTGTAAACCTTTCCTCAACTTCTGTGCATGATGCAAATACGGGAGTATTTTGGAGTTCTTGGTTGCCCATTCTTCTCGAACCTGATGTATGAGCAAGTCTGAATCCCCGATCACTAGTAACTCCTGAATGTTCATGTCAATGGCCAGCTTGAGCCCTAAGATGCAGGCTTCGTACTCGTCCATGTTGTTGGTGCATGGGAACCTGAGTTTGGCGGACACCGGATAATGCTGGCCTGTTTCTGATACTAGAACTGCTCCTATGCCAACTCCTTTAAAGTTTGCTGCTCCGTCGAAAAACATTCTCCAGCCATCATAGGATTCTGCAATGTCTTCTCCTATGAAAGAGACCTCTTCATCAGGAAAATACGTCTTTAGAGGCTCGTATTCTCTGTCTACGGGATTTTCGGCAAGATGATCTGCCAGTGCTTGTCCTTTGACCGCTTTCTGGGTCATGTAGACAATATCAAATACACTCAGCAGGATTTGCCATTTGGCTAGCTTGCCCGTGGGCATGGGCTTCTGGAAGATATACTTCAGCGGATCCATTCTCGATATGAGATATGTGGTATAGGCACAGAAATAATGCCTCAACTTCTGAGCCACCCAGGTCAGAGAAAAACAGGTGCGTTCTAATATAGAGTACCGGGCCTCGTATGGAGTGAACTTCTTGCTGAGGTAGTAGATGGCTTGCTCATTTCTCCCTGTTTCGTCGTGTTGCCCCAGAACACAGCCGAACGCTCCATCCAATACTACAAGGTAGAGCAAGAGCGGTCTGCCCAGTTCGGGCAGAACCAGAACTGGCGGCATTGACAGGTATTCCTTGATTCTGCCGAAGGCTTTCTGACAATCATCAGTCCATTTAGTGGCGGCGTCCTTCTTTAACATCTTAAAGATTGGTTCAAATGACAGTAGACTGGGCTATGAACCGGCTGATGTAGTTGAGTCTTCCTAAGAAACTCATAACCTCTTTCTTGCTCTTTGGCGGCGGCAATTCATGAATGGCCTTAACCTTTGACGGGTCCAGTTCTATCGCTCGTCGACTTACGATGAACCCAAGCAATTTTCCGGCAGGAACCCCGAATGCACATTTGGTGGGATTCAGTTTCAGGTTGTACCTTCTCAATCTGTTGAAGAACTTCCTCAGGTCCCCCAAGTGATCGGTGGCTTTCTTGGATTTGATGATGACATCGTCTACATACACCTCGATCTCTTTGTGTATCATGTCGTGGAGAAGAATAGTCATGGCTCTCATGTAGGTGGCCCCAGCATTCTTTAATCCAAATGGCATCATCTTGTAGCAGTACATTCCCCACGGCGTAATGAAAGCCGTTTTCTCAGCATCTTCTTCATCCATGCAGATTTGATGATACCCAGCGAAACAATCTACGAATGATTGCAACTCGTGCTTCAATCAGGATGTGTATGTTTGGCAAGGGGAAGTCGTCTTTTGGACTGGCCCGGTTGAGATCCCGGTAGTCGACACAGACTCTAACTTTCCCATCCTTCTTTGGCACTGGCACAATGTTGGCCAACCATGTTGGATATTCGACTACCCTGAGGACCTTGGCTTTGACTTGTTTGGTGACTTCTTCCTTGATCTTCAAACTCATGTCTGGCTTGAACTTTCTGAGCTTCTACTTTACCGGCGGACATGTTAGATCTGTAGGCAGATTGTGAGCTACAGTAGATGTACTGAGACCCGTCATATCATCATACGACCAGGCAAATATGTCCTCATATTCTTTTAAGAACTCCGCGTACTCTTCCTTTTCTGACGGTGACAAGTGAACACTGATGCGCATTTCCTTGACGTTCTCTGTATCCCCCAGGTTGACAATCTCAATTTCATCCAGGTTGGACTTAGGCCTATTCTCAAAGTCCTCAACGTCTTTAACGAACTCTTCTGGTATTTCATCCTCTTCTGAGTCTATATCCGTTTGTTGCGTTATCTCGTCGCATGTCACATTCGTCGGTTCATCAAGATAAGTAATAGTAATGTTGTGTAAATAAAGTAAATGATAGAGAAAATAATAAGGGCAAGATTTATAAGAAACTAAAATACTTTGATAAATTCCATAATTGTTTTGAATATCGGAGCTCTTTTCAAAATTTAAAGAAAGTACGGAAAGGAAATCAACTAGTGAAAAAGTAAAAGATAATGCATAGTGCTTTGTTCAGCGTTGCTACCCCGAAGTTTTTCGGGCCTTGGTGGTTCTGATGTACCAATTATTGAGGCGCGCCCCTCAGCTCACAACTTGTATGGAAAGGCCTTCCTCCCCTTCCTCCTCAAAAATGACATGACAGTCCATATTATCATCCTCCAGGAACAAGTTCCTCATTGCTGCTAATGCTTCCTCTTCTTCCGACCCATAAATGACATCTGCTGGCTGGAAAGTCTGCCCCAGGCGAGGTATCGGGTGCTCCAGTAGGTAGTAGGGACTGCGCCATGGTGGCGACCAGTCTTTGAATTCTTCCCAGGTGTACTCGTATCCCAAACCAAAAGTGGTACCATGTTTTTTCAGCTTGATGGGTTTGGCGATTCCCTGGAGGTTTTTGCCAAGTCCCTTGCCAGGCTCGTATTATCTACACCAATTCAGTATACTTTCGATCTTGTTATCCCACCACTTGTCCTTGTCCACGGTGTTGACTCGCTCAATGTGATGGTAGGTTTCTCCGCCTATCTTCCTTCTTCCTCCGATTGCTGGGATGGTCTGACGATTGTATATGGGATTACTACCGTCGCCATGAATAATCACCTCTTGGTAATTCCACTCGAACTTCACTGCCTGGTGCAGGGTTGGTGCTACAGCTCCAGCGGCGTGGATCCAAGGTCGTCCCAGTAGTAAGTTGTAAGATGCTGGGATGTCTATCACTTGAAAGTCAACGTCGAACCAAGTCGGTCCCATTTGCAGACACAAACTGATTTCCCCAATAGTGGACCTTTTGGAACCATCGAAGGCTTTGACGTTGATGGCCCCAATCCTTGATCTCATGCAGGCTCTTCCCCAATGTTCTGAGAGTCACCAATGGACAAATATTGACGTTGGACCCTCCATCAATCAAAGTCCTGGTGATGAAATAGTCTTCGCATTGCACAGTGATGTGCAACGCTTTGTTGTGGCTTAAACCTTCAAGGGGCAACTCATCCTCGTGGAAAGTGATCTTATGACTCTCCAATATTTTCCCGACCATGTTTGCCATCTCTCCTCCAGTTATGACTCTCCAATATCTGCTTGTTCTGGTCATACCCTGTGCTGCAATTGCTTCTCCAGACCTAATCTTCCCCTTCCTTCTCGCCTCGGCTGTGTAGTCCCACGGTATGGCTTTTGTGTGGAACGGTGCTATGGTTGTCATAGCTACTGGGATAGGCACCCTTGCCTTGGAAGGTAATACAACAACTTCAAAGGGCCCAGGCGCCTTTGGGGATCCAAACTCGACCTCGATTGGTCCCTGCGTCTTTGTAGAAGGAGGTGCCTCGAACTCAAGTGGTATGGACATGTTTACTTCAGCGTCTTCAGAAGGCTGAACCTGGACTACAATCGGATTAAGTGTGACCGTTGATTTCTTGGGCTCGTCATCTTCAGCGATTAATCTGATCGATCCTTTGGGGTCCCAATCATCTTCTACCTCGATCATGTGCACACTTCCACCCTTATGATCAGGCAGGGGATTGTTGCGAACATTGGGAGCAGGCTCTTTTGCCACGATGATCTTGTTGTCAATTAAGCCTTGGATTTTATCCTTCAGAGTTCGACACTCATCAATGGTATGCCCTTTCATGCCGGAATGGTATGCACAGGTTTTGTTTGGATTGACCCATTGGGATGGATTTTCTGGAGTTATGGCAAGGATTGGGGTGACGTAACCGGCTGCTTTGAGTCTTTCACATAGTTGGTCGATTGGTTCGGCGATGGCGGTGTATTGCTTGGGAGGTCTGCGGTCGAAGTTTGGTCGTGGTCTAGGGAAGTTTTGGCGGGTGGGAGGTGATTGATAGGGAGAGGGTTGAGTATTATAGGCTTGGTAGACAGGTGTGGGTTGGGAATATCTTGGTGAGGTAGGTTGATATGTGGGAGGTGGAGATGATTGGTAAGTCGGTGGTGGAACTTGGTAGGAGGGCGAGGGTGCTTGGTAGTTTGGAGTGGGTTGATATGTGAGTGGGGGTAATGGATAGGTTTGGTATTTTATTGGGGATTTTGTTCTCTGTGCAACCATCACGACACTCACATCCTTTTTCTTGGATGTTCCACCAGACTGTAGAGCCTTGTTGGTAGGCTGCAATGCCTCAAAATTAGTGATCATACTACTTTTAATGCCTTCCTCAATCCTTTCTCCTAGCTTGATGATGTCGGAGAATTTCTGGCCCTCTATCAACATTAACCTCTCATAATACTGTGGATCCTGAGCTCGGACGAAAAATCTGTTCATCTGTTCTTCTTCTAAGGCCGGCCTGACCTTAGCAGCCTCGGATCTCCATCGAGTAGCATACTCGCGGAATGTCTCTGTAGGTTTCTTTTTCATATTCTGGATGTAGAAGACATCTGGCGCATTTTCTGTATTGAACCTGAACCTGTCCATGAAATTGGACGCCATTCCTACCCAGCTTGTCCACTTCTTGGGGTCTTGGATAATGTACCAAGATAGAGCATCACCTTTCAAACTTCTCATAAAGAGCTTCATGCGAATCTTTTCATCTCTTCCGACTCCGACCAGCTTATCACAGTATGTCCTCAAATGAACCCTGGGATCTCCTGTGCCATCAAACATCTCGAACTTAGGAGGTTTGTACCCCTCGGGAAGTTTGACGTCTGGCTGAATGCAAAGATCCTTATAATTCAGCCCTTCAATACCTTTGTTTCCTTCAACACCCTGGACTCGGCTAATCAATTTCTTGAGCTCGGCAGCCAGGTTCTTGATGAGAGAGTCTTTGTCATCAGACTACGGTGTGTTTGAAATGGGTTGAGTGTATTGTGGCATGGTTTCCACATAGATGGGAGTGTGGTGGGGATGATCATTTGGTGGTACAAGGATGAGGAGTGGGGTATTGTTGTGACATGTGTTGCAATTTTGATGAGTAGCGGGTTATTTCTGCGGCTTCGGGATGTTCTGTGGAGGTATGGGGTTTTGAGCATTGGGAAAGTTGACGTCTGGAGTAGTGAGGGAGAATGACAAGCTTGCCAAGTTCTGAACTTGGTCTAATTCTTCCTGAAATTTCAGTAACTTCTGTTCGAGCTGGGCGGCACTTTCTTTGGACACCTGAATACCCTGAGGAACCTCTACCCTTTCAACTAAGTTCTCCTTCCTGATGTTGCTCAAGTCTTCCATTTTTGCTTTGTTCTTATTTCTGATAGGACTCGGAGGAGGAAGAGGTGGAGGCCCCTTAGATCTTGTGGAGTAGGATGATGATGCCAGAGTGCACGACCTAACCTTTTGGGGAGGGGAACTAAAAAATAAAAGTAAAAATAAAAAGGTAACAAGTTAGTACGGATTCTGAGAAAAATATTGCAATATTTAAACACATAGTATAAGAATATAAATCGTGTCCTAAATTGGGTGCCTCGTCGTGCCCGAGGTAGGCCAGCGACAAGTTGATTTGGAGAACTTATAATGCTAAATGCCTCAATTTATTAATAAAAATAAGACGAATCCCAAAACGATACCAAAATTGCATAAAGTAAAATGTCACTAATGGTCGTTGGCCTTATTACATTTTAAAGCGAAAAAGAAAAGAGACTCCTAACTACTGGCCCCAGAAGGACCTTCCCCAGACTCGGCATCTTTAGCTCCATTGAACAGCTTCACCAGCTCACGCAGCCCCAGCAGTAGATAAGCCCTAGCCAAATGTCCTCCTTCATTTCCCTCAGCGTTTTGGAAATTCTCGATCCTCTGGATGAATTTCCCTTCCAGCTCTACCAACCCTTGCTCCAAATACCCTAGACGCTTGTTGGCGCTGATAGCCATGTCCTTCCATTCCTCGATCAACTTTTGATTTGCTTCTTGAATTTCCTGATGTTCACTCTCGCACTCCTTGATCCTCTTGCGCAACTGGTTGTATTTAACATGTATTTCAGCCCTCTCGTCGATGACCCTGTGACCGCGAACAGACCTGAGTTGTCCTAACCTAGGATGATCTTCTTCTAGCCAACCTGGATAGTATGGGGTGTAACCGGCATGGTATCTGTCAGGCTCTATGGAATCCTTTTCCAGGATGATCTTTTTATTCCACATGTGTTGAGCTTGACATTTGTATGGGCTATCGTCATCTTGGAAATCAGCCCTGAAATGACTCATCTTTTCGACCTTTGGTACGACTTGCTTTCTCCCCGCCTGCCTCATGACTCGGAGAGGGACATAGGGATAAGTTCCCCTCAGACCAATGAGTATAAGGAATGGAGCGTCTCGAGAGCGGATGACGAATTCTCCAGTGGGGAACCATTCGAACATCCACTGCACCTTGTCCTCTTTCAAATTTTCAAACAACCCTACCCATCCTCGAGCGTCTCCCGGCTGAGCAAACATGTCGGGCATATAGTTCATTCTCTTGGGATGGTGGAAGGCTATATGATCGTTCCATGGCCTTCGTGGAAGCTCTTGACGGTATTGACCCCTTTGGAGATGTTCTATAAGCCAGAGTTGGAGTAGTAAGTTGCAACCCTCAAAGTGACTGGCCCGTCGTTGACAGTTCTCCAAGGCTCGGTAGATCTCAGCAACAATCATGGGCACTATGCTGAAAGACTGCTCTCCAATCCCTTCCATTAGTGTCTTGGTGACCATGGCTAGTCTGGTATGGATCCTAGCCTTCTTCATAGGAAACACTATCATTCCCAAGAAGCAGAATATAAAGCGAAAAACTCTCCTGTGGATATGCCCCAATGATGTGTAGGGCGAATTCATATGGATAGG
>NW_017671819.1:175518-247862 GCF_001879085.1 Nicotiana attenuata
AGTTGGTTAATTACTTAACTATTTGCTTGTGCGTTAAACGGGACTTATAGGCATGATATCTACTAATTCAGGAACGGAGGAATAAACTGATTGCAATAAGAATTGTTGGTTGTAAGCTCTGCAAGTGTTTGAAATTACCACTGATTTTAGATTTAAGAGCGGGTGGGCGATTCAGATTTAGTTGATAGCTCCTATGGGCATGCTTTCTAGGTGTTACTGATTTTACCGCTGTTTATTGTCATGCAGAGATCCTATAGGCAGGTCATATATATGTAATTGGTTATCTTAAATCCTATAAGCAGATTTGCCTAGTGACAGGTGCATATGCAAAATGCAGGAAGTCCTATAGGCATATTATCTATATGATATGCAGAATTTCAGCAACGATTTATGGGCATGGTATCTATGTGAGATGCAGAGGTTTGAAAATAGTAATTCCTAAGGCATGGCATCTACATAAGATGTTAAGTTTTGAAAGTAAGTATCCTACAAATATGATTTCTATGTGAGATGCATAATTAGAAAGTAAATATCTTAAAACATGATTTCTATATGAGATGCAGAATTTGAAAGTAAATATCCTATAAACATGATTTCTATGTGAGATGCAGAATTAGAAGGTAAATATCCTAAAACATGATTTCCACCCTTTGGAAAGCATACAATCCCATCCCTTTTCACTATAGACCCCAGTAGTTATTACAGAATTTATTAGAGACCAAATGAATCAGAGGAAGCAATAAAATTACATCAGTGATTACATCTACATCTAATCAGCCTAACCCAGACTCAGAGTCAAATAATATGAGATAAACCAACTTCCAGGATCGGATTTTCAAAGCCTTTCTCTTATTTGGGATGTGTCAAAGTTCCAAGGAACTTCAAGAATTCCAGGCAATGCTTACACCCCAAATATCATTGCAGAATCAGATTATAGTGCAGTGTGGAAGGGCCAGCCCTCAAATGTCCAAGTTCATAGGTAACTCAAGGTCCCAAGGCAAGGCTCATAGGAGGGGGGCAGAACTTAGAGACTAGGAGTAAGTGTAAGTGCAATGAAAGGGAATTAGGGGGAGCCAGGGCAGGCTGATGGTCATGCCTAGCAACTGGGATGCTGGCACACCCCTGACCAGCCTGTCAGCCTTAGAATTTGGGAGTTAAGACCTTATTGAAGGCCAGGTTTATCCCTGGGCAGCAATGGGCATGTTGCCAGGCCATACCATAACTCAGCACATATAGGGGAATGGGGGTATGGGAGTAATTGTTTATACTAGCAGCAAGAAACAAAGAAAGAACAGGCAAGGCATATAGATACTTTAAAATTAACTTTTCAGAGAATTGAAGGCAGGCATGGATATAGGGACTGTAAATAAACACATTAGAGAGATGCTGAAATTAATCTTAGAACATACCAGTTCAAAATAGCAAGTAAGGAGAAACAGTAGACTTATGAGAGCCAAAGTGCAGTCAAGAAGCAAGAGTATAGGTTTAGAAGAGAGTTGTGATTTCTGTATGCTTAATCGTGTGTGTGTGTGTTTAGAATTGTGTGATGTATTTATAGTGCAGAAAAGAAGCAAAAATAGGTAAGAAAATTAGTTTGAAAAATCAATCACACAAGGTTTCCCTTTAATTAAGGGATTCTGATTTCAAATGGCAAGGTAAATAAGGAAAGGTTAATTAAACACTTTTCAAAGTAATGCAAGAAGGGTAAATACATAATAGTTATTTAAGGAAAGGGTTTTGACAGTACACGGTCATGCAAATTAAGGAAAGGAAATCAAATTACAGCCAAGCAATCAAGAGTCAAAAATTTTGTATGAATGAACCAAGTCAGAAAAAGGTAAAGAGAGGCTTTACTTAAGAAGAATCAGTAGTAATCAATTAACCCCCAAAAAGGATTCTGATTTGAACACAAGTTGGAAAACCTTTCGAAGAAAAATTTTTAACACACATATAAAAGGGATTGTCATGCTAATCAGAAGAGTCTTAGTATAGAAGAATTCATACACAAAAGGATTCAAACTCAGTACATGGATTCCAAAATGAGTTTGAGAGAGTCCAGGGCTCAAATAGAACCCTAGTCCAAACACACAAAACCAAACTCGCCAAAAACCCCAAATCCTAGGGTTTTCGACTTCAATCACATGCAAAGAAGAGAAAACAAGCAGATATAGTAGAATGTTCAATGCAAACAGAGTAAGGGAATTAATTCGAAACACAATGAGAGTAGAAGAAATAGTAGAGGAGAATATACTTAAGCAGGCATAGTAAGAACGCTTAATGAACATGGTAGGAAAATACAGTAGGTGAAGCATAATCAAGTCATAGTGGAAGGCAAGTAGCAGAACATAGCATAGAAACATAGTATAGAAACACGGTAGAAGGAAGAACAAAATATGGCAAACATAGTAAGAAAAAGGAAACATAAGAACATAGCAGAGACAAACATACACAAGAAAGGGAGAAGAAAAGTCGGAAAAACATTTAAGCATTTTTCAGAAACCTTAAGAAAGAAGTGACATTGAAAGTAAAAATTTTAATGAAAAGTTGGGGAAACCTCTTAAAAACTCAAAGTAAAGCATGAATACATACAGATCTGAAGAGAATCGGGGAAAAACCTCGACAGCTAGGGTTTCAGATGAACCCTAGAATGAGAAAACGTCCGATCTAAGTCGGATTACACTGGAAACAGGCTCAGGGGCCAAGATGTGCCGGAGCCAGGCCGAAGATGGCCGGAAACCTCAAGTCGGCGGAGGTCTGGGTGGAGACCTTTGAGGTCTAGCCTCAAACCTTCGAATACCAAGCACACAGGAGCGATAGGAGGTGAGTATGAGGGTTTCATGGCCTCAGAAGCCATGGAAACCGGCGAGAATTGCAGGGATTAGGGTCAGCTTGGGTGGCGGCGACTAGGGTTTACAGAGAGAATGGGAGAGGAAGGGTATTCAAGGGCGGCGGGTTAGGAGAAAATGAATCAGGGTTGGGGAGGTTTGTTAAATTAAAAAGGAAAGGGTGTGTTTGGGCCGTTGATCGTTTAGATCAACGGCTGTGATTTAAAAAGGGGGGTCCGGTCGGGTAATTTAATTGGGTCAGGGGTTGGGTTGATTTTAGGAATTGGGCCGGTTGAAATTGGGTTTAAATTGGGGGCAGTAATGTGGCTATAAATGAAATACAGATGGGCTATATATTAAAGAGACAATTTTCCCTTTTTAATTTAATTAAATTAGTTGAAATAATTTTAAAAACAAATTAAAAGCACTGAATTAAATAATATATAAATGTTAATCTAAAAATACTGGGAGCAATTTTATAATTATAAAATGCTATTAATCGCAATATAGGTTATAATTGCAATTTATGCAATTTTAGCTTAGAAATATCAAATAAATTTAAAAAAATATGCAAAAAATCACCTTAATTATATCTTAGTGTAAATATGAGAATGAAATAAATTATTCACCAAAAATGCTAGTTTGAAAATAATTATTGGATTTTGTAGTGTAAAAATAGACAATAAATTGATCTAAAATCTTTAAAATTAAAGGAAAAATACCAAACTTTTGGGCATGCCTATACATGCTATTTTGAGAATATTTTGAGTATAAAAAATAGGTAGGAAAAAATTGGGTATCAACAGATAAGTCTTTCCCTTTCTCTTATCTGGGATGCCCCATTTATTTTGGGAGGAAGACTAGCAATCTTTTTGACGGTATGCTCTCTAAGGTGGTCAAGAAACTTAGTGGATGTCAAGCCAATATGACGTCCTCTGGAGGGAGAATGATTTTGATTAAACATGTCTTACAATCCCTCCCCACATACATCCTATATGCTATGAACCCTCCTAAAGGAATTACTATGCTCATGGAGAAACACTTTGCAAACTTCTTCTGGGGCAGAAATGAAGGTCAAAACAAATATCATTGGTCTTCATGGAATAATCTTTGTCTCCCCAAAGATGAGGGAGGAGCTGATGTCAGAAAAATGGAGGATATCATAGATACACTTAGCATTAAAAGATGGTGGAGATTCAGAACTCATCCTTCCCTATGGGCCAACTTTCTCAAGAATAAATATTGCAAAAGAGCCCATCCAGTGAACAAAAAGCTAAATCCCACTGATTCTCATATTTGGAGAAACATGCTCAAAATCAGAGACAAAGCCGAGGAAAACATTCGATGGGAAATACAGAAAGGTAATTGTAGCTTTTTGTGAGATAACTGGACAGGTAAAGGTGCATTGGCCAACATCTTACAAGGTAGTGGGAGATCTTCTAAAGCAAAGGTGAAAGACTTCATAATTAATGGAGAATGGAATATTGTCAAACTCAACGATGTTCTCCCCCTGCATATTATGGATAGTATTGCTCAACTGGATATAGGAGACCCAAATAAGGATGATTTCCCTATTTGGACTACTTCTAATGATGGGAGATTTTGTTCTAACTAAGCATGGCATTCTATTAGATTCAAGAAACAGAAGAATATCTTCATAAACAAAATCTGGCATAACTCTCTCCCCTTTAAAATGTCCTTTATCTCTTGGAGAATTTTTCTAAAATAGACTGCATTTTGATGATGTTTGTAGATTTGGTACTAACATTATTTCCAGATATTCTTGTTGTTCTTCTACGCAGGTAGAAACAGTTCAACATGTCTTTAATAGTAGTGAAGCTGCCATCTTCATATGGAACAACATAGGAAATGCATTTGGAATCAAACATCAGCATGAGCCTATTATTGCTACCTTCAAAAGATGGTGGGAGATAACGGCCAACAATAAAGTGCACAATCAAATGCTTCAGATAGCTCCCACAATCATATGTTGAGAACTGTGAAAACAAAGAAATGCTTGCAGATATGGAAAACATAAGAAGTTTCAGCTGAACTCGATGAGACACCAAATCACATGGACATTGAAAGCGGCTATCTCCAACATGGTACCAGGTGACTACACTCAGATGGAATGGCCCCTATTATGTGATAAGGTTGAGAGACTCAGACCATCTCAGAAATGGATACAAGTTACATGGGAGTCTCCTCTACCCGACACTGTCAAAGTTAATACGGATGGAAGCTTTTGCAAAGAAAGTGGTAAGGCAGGCATTGGAGGGGTGGTCAGGAACAGTCAAGGGGACCTTAATATGGCTTTTTCTATTCCTATCAGCTGTGAAGATAATACCATGGCAGAGGCTAAAGCAGCCGAGTTTGGAGGGAAATGGTGTAGTCAGAATGGGTACACTAATTTCTCTATCGAACTAGACTCAAAGACATAGTGGATATGCTCACGGATGGAAATCTTAACAACATGAAGATTAAAAAGGTTATAGACAGAGCCTCCCTCATTATTAAACAAACTAGAGCTATAGTCAGGCACTGTTTCAGAGAGGGGAATCAGGTAGCGGATTGTCTTGCTAAATTGGCTACAACCACAAATTAGAGAAGGGTGTATCATTTTGCCTAGCAATGCAAAAGGACTCTTTCTTCTTGATAAATGGAAACTTCCTAGTATAAGGATAAAGTATGAAAAATCTAATTTCTTTGTTAGTAAATTTTGTTCATAGGTCTTAGGAAGGAGGGTGTATATATATGAACCTCTTGTCCTTCTTTTGGGGTGATTGCATCACCGATGTTGTATTTTGTGAGGTCAGGTCTAGCCCTCCTCTTGCGCTTTTTTGAATACAACACAACCTAGACGGCTGTTCTGGGCTAAACTTTAAGTTTTTAAAAAAAAAAAGCTACAACCGACGCGTCTGTGAGCACGTTGAGATTTTTGCCTTCGCTTGAATTTATTCCTATAGAGTTCAAGTAAAATTAGGTAATTTTCCTTTTTATTATTTGAATTTTAGGGAATTAATTGCATGATTTTGTGTTTGTTTGCATTTTTTTGTGCATTTTTAATTGATATAATTCATAAAAAATACAAAAAATAGCATACTTGCATTTGTGACCCAATTTTATATTTTTAGTTCCACTAGTTAATTAACATCACAAGAAATAGAAGAAATAACAAAAAATGATCCTCTTTGCATTCTTATTTTTAATTTCAATTTTTATTTTAAAAAAAAGTTTACTTTTAGGATTTAGTTGATTTTTGGAAACTAATTAGTTTAATTCAGGTCTTTGTTCTTTTTAATTTTGCTTTTAACAAAAACAAAAAATATAAAAATGGAAATGGAAAGAAAATGAAAGAAAATTCAAAACAATTAGAAGTCCTAATAAAACCCGGTTTTTGGGCCACATATTCCAGCCCCAAGCCAATCCCTCCCCAAATCCGGTCCCAATCCAACCCAGAACCCGTCTTCCACCCGGCCCAGTCTCCAGTGGAGACGGAACGACCCCGTTTTGGGGTTAAGGCAATCTGGGCCGTCGAGGATCTTTGATCCTACGGCTCAGAACTATGAGTACATTTGATATATATATGTCCAAATCTCACCCCACCCCCCATCCGATCATCTCTCAGAACCCCTAATGCACGCCGGCGTAACGCCACCATCCCTCTGTCGTCTGCCGCCGGCCAGAAATCGCCTCCGCCGCCGGCGAATCCCCAATGGCGCCCAAAATATACTGTAACACCTCCTCATCCTCCTCATCACGAATCCGACCTCCATTTCCTTCAAATCCTCACCAAACCCCTCGAATATTGAAACCCCTAATGCCGCCTCCCCAGCACATGGCGGCGCCGCCACCCAACCATTCTCAATTTCATACCCTTGAACCCCCGTCTCTCCCTCAGTCCAAATCCCTACTTATCCTCCTTCAAACACCCCTGGAGCTCTTCGAATCTCCAATTGAAATTGGGTCAATGCCGGAATTCGAGTCAAAGTTTTTCCTGGGTCATTAATGGGTCAAAACCCATGCTAATCGACTATTCTATGTAAGAATGAGAGATTGGCATGGAGTTTGACTCATTTTGAGGTCCATCAGCCTATGCAAGGCATTCCAGGTTCAATCTTAGGTATTTTTTCTTTATTTCTCGTTATTTCTTTTCTTTTCTATTTCATTTTTTTTCTTTTGTTCATGCTCGTCTCAGAATGCTTCTCTTTGGGTCTGTTTTCATTTCAATTTTTACTTTTGTGCTTGATTTAGGGTTCTAGTTTTTACATTACAGTCATGTAGCTTAATTTTGTTCGTATTTTTTGGCTTGGTTGTTTTGTTTGATTGGGGTCATTGTTTTTTGCATGATTCTGCTTTCTTTTAATTTTATTTGATTCTTAATTTTTGTTTGATTGATAATAGATATCAGTAGTTTCAATGCTGATTTTTGTAGTTAATTCAAGATTAAAATAGGATAGTTTAATTTTGTTAATTAAAAAACCGTTTGGTTATAGCTGAATAGGTCAGATTTTTAATTAACCAAGGTTATTTGACCAAGTTAACAGGGCTAGGGCTAAGATTAACTAGGTTAGTAATTCAGAGTTTGAATTAAGGGTAGTGTAGGTAATTCAACAAAAAAGAATCCTGCAAATAACTGAAATTGGAGACCCCTAGAACTTTCTAGATGGGGTTCCAATTATTATTTCAGGGATTTAATGGTCTAAGTTGGGCAACAAGTCAATAAGTAAAGGACTAACTAGCTAAAATCTGAAATCAAAAGAGGGACCTAGGGTGTAAATGAAAATCTGAAGGTTGCCCTAGGCTTTGCCTATAAAAAGGCATACCCCTTGCCTTGTTTCACAAGTTTAAAAATTTGAAGAGAGTTTAAAAAATCTGAGGGTTTTGGAGAGGGAAAAATCTGAGAAAGTCTAGAAGTTTACAGATCTGAAAAAATTCAAAAAAAAAGTTAGAGAAAGCTACAGATTTCAAAAATTCACAGTGTTAGAGTTCTAGAAATCAGAAAATTCAAAAAAAAAAAATTCAAAGGCTTTTAGATCCAAAGGTCTGAAATTCGAAATTCAAACTAGAAAACCAAAAATTGAAATCTGAAGTTTGAGAGTTATAAGAGCTTCAAAAACTACTGAAAGTTCAGAATCACACTGTTTCCTCCAGTTTCCATAGCTGAAATCCACTTCTAAAAGTTCTGAAATTAGTTTGCTGCATCCTGCCTTTATTTCTTGGGTTTTTGGACTTGGAATCTGCTGAGATTTGCTGAAACTGCACCTACTGTTGCACTGTTACTTAGCTGACTCCTAATTCCTTACTTTGATCTAATTTCCAGGTACATTTTTTAGCCTCAAGTAATGTTGAAGATTAGATCAGTATATATGAACACATTTGAAGTTAAATGATGAAGAATTACTTGTTTTTCACATGAATTTTCTGTTGTTTCTACTTAGCTTAGATACCTAGTTTAATAGTATTATTTGAACAATTGCCTCATTTGTATTAATAGGACATACTTGGACTGTATTGGACTGGGGGACTTTATAGCATTATATCCGTGTTTTGTTAATGGTGTTAGATTTAATGCACTTAGTTTTATTATCGTGAAACTTAAAGTTTGAGCATGATATGGGTTTAGTAGTGTTAGTTTTAGGCTTATTAGTAGTGTTAGAATACATCGTCATGATTTGAATCTAAAGGCAGTAGACATACTCATTCTCTGAAAATTAAAGCATTTCCTGTAGCTATTGGGCTGGTTATTTTAATTCGCTTATCCTGTTCGCTTGTTAAAAAACATCAGAAATGAATATTAGTAGTTATTTCTAGTTTCCAGTCTATGATTAAGTTTATCTAAGGTGTATTAGTTGAAATTAAGTAGCTATTAAATTCCAGATCGATTATGTAATTATCTATGTATAAACAGGTTAATCGAATGAATTGAATGCTTAAAGGGCTGAGAGTTAGGGTCTGATTTGAATGGATTATGCAGTTGTTTACAAAAACTTATAGATAGGCCCAAATTGAAATCAGTACAAAGCTTGGACCCAGTAGTTAAATAATCAGAGGCCTAGGCACTATCAACCACCCCCTTTCCGAACTGGTTCGTTTCATTGGACCATTGACTGATCAAGGCCTGGATTTTGAGTCCTAGCCTCTACCCGGCCTCCAAATTGGGCTTGTAATTGAGGCCCAAAATTTCGAACAATTTGATTAAACAAAACTGAGGTGGTATTTCCTTCCCATGGGTTGCTTCGAGGCCCAACATACTGAAAGCCCTGTTCTATTTATTGAAGTTTTGGATTTGATGATTTTTTAAAAATTGAATTATAGATCTTAGGCCTGCCAAGATAAGTAACAAATTTGAATTAAGGGGGTCTTCAATAATGGAGGTTCTCTTGTTTGAATTTGGACTTGACCTTGAGACTCAAACTTTCTCGAATACCTTAAATAATAATTACTTCACAATGTTAATTAATTAGGACTTTAGAGACAATCTTTAATAGAGAATAATAGTCCCTTTTAGGATGGCCTTTAAAATAAATCGAGGTGCGCCGCGCCAAACGAAATTCATAAATTATGTGGCCCTCTTTAAATACTCACATTGAAGTACTTAGAAACCGGGACGTGCCATTTAGCAAATTTTCATGGCCTCCCGCAAAGTTAATAATGCGTTAGTCACTTTAGGCGCGTTCTTTAATAAATTTACCTTCCTAAATGCGGGTGTGCATTACATGTGACCCAAATCCGAATCCCAAAACGTTGAATAAAATGTGTCGAGGATCCGGGTGCATTTCATGTGACGTGATCCAAAAGCATGTTTTAAACGACGTTCAATTTCCTTAAAATTAATTAAAAGCGGTAAGTAATTTTAAAATTGCACTGTAGGATGACATGTATTAAAATCAAATATCAAGCCATTTATAATAGTTTAAGCGACCGTGCTAGAACCACGGGATCCGGGGGTGCCTAACACCTTCCCCCGGGTCAGCAGAATTCCTTATTCAGAATTTCTGGTTCGCAAACTCCATCCGAAAAGTCGAAATTTCCTCGATTTGAGATTCAAGGTAAACTGGTGACTTGGGACACCAAAAGCCAAACCTATCCCAAGTGGCGACTCTGAATAAATAAATAATCCCATTTCGAATATTGTCACTTAAAAATGGAAAAACTCCCTTATACACTATCCTTCGGGGTAGGTGTGTAAAAAAGGAGGTGTGACAGCTCTGGCGACTCTGCTGGGGATGCGAACCCAGAATTTCGGTTCAGGGTTCAAGAATTTGAGCTTAGAATAACTGTTATATTTGGCTTATCTAATTTTCCTACATGTTTCATGCTAAATGTGCTAAATGCTTTACCGCTTTGATATTTGGTGAATTGTATATATAAACTGCTACGAAACCCTTCCTCTCTCTGAGTCTTCTACATCTTGGAGAAGGGTGCACTTCGTGTGACTTCTCTTCTGTTTAGAGTCATATCCCATTTAGAACGAGGTTCGGATAAGTTGCTAAGCCGGCGGAGCTTCTGCATCCCCGGTACGCTGCCCCCCCTCGGCTCGAGTTGTCCGCTCGGGTAAGCCAGGTCTAGAACAATAAACCCAGGGCTTAAACCTAGTATAACAAAGCCTCATGCAGGATCCCTAGTAGGAACGTTTGTTTGCATCATGTGCATTTGACTTAGGGGACTCAACACAGGGGTTGGGTCCGTCTAGGACAGGTGACCTGAAATGAAAAGACCATCCTGATGCATCTTACGTGCTACTTGTGCATTTATTTGCTCGGCTTTGCATGTTGACCGACTTGTAAAATAATGGGAGAGAGTTGAAGGAAAATAGCAGTGTTAGGGTTAAGTGAGGGTAACCACTTGTTTTGAAAAATCAATATCCAAATAGTACTGAAACTCTGCCGGATTTTTGAGAAAAAGAAAAAAAAAAGATTTTTCGTTTTGACAAATCTGCCCGAACTACGCCAGTTTGATTCCCACAGGGCGTGGGATACGTAGGCAACCCCCATCGGGTCCAACTTCCCTTTTGCAAAAATAGCCCAAAAACAACAAAAATTTTAGTTTTTGTCACAAATAAGTCAGGTGATGCCATTCTTGTCTAAAATGAGCCGAATGTCCCCAAAAGGGCGCCGGAAGGCTGTTTTTGCAAGAACAACCACCTTGGGTCATTTTCAACGGTTAACGGGCACAGCCTTAAAATCTTCTTTCCCAAAGTGCTGAAAGGCCGTATCCGCAAAGCCGAATTTTTGTTTTTGAAATAAAAATTAATGAAAAATCAAAAATCCAAAAAAATATTTTTCTTCTTCTTTCAAAATTACAAAAAAAAAATCAAAAATCCAAAAATATTTTCATTCTTCTTTCATTAAAAAGAAATTTAAGAATCAAAAATATTTTCTTTTTCTTTAGAGGTAGTTCTTTCATAAATTAAAAATAAAATCCAAAAATCCAAAAATATTTCCTTTAAAAGTTTGTCTTTCGAAATCCCAAAAAAAAAAGAGTTAAAATTCAAAAAAAAAGAAGTTTCTTTCTTCTTTAGATTCTTTCTTTACAAAAATTCTTTAAAAAAAAATAATAAACAAATCGAAATCTGAAAAAAAAATTCTTTCTTTCTTTATAAGTCTTTCTTTCGAAAATTAAAAAGAAAAAAATCAAATCAAAATAAAAAAAAAAGAGTTTGTTTATTTACTTTATTCCTGATCTTCAAGAACTACGCTTGGTCTGATTCATGCGGGGTCATGATACGTAGGCAATCTCCATAAGATTCGACCGTAACCCTAAGAGAAAAGAAAAAGGGGAGGAAAGAAAATAATAAAAAACAAGAGAGGAAAAGAAACAAAAGAGAGAAAATAAGAAAACCAAGAGAAAGAAACCATGGCAAAAAGCAAAGGCAAGAATGAAAGAAAAGAAAAGAGAAAGTGAAAAAAAGAAAAAGAAAGGCAATGAAAAACGAGAGAAAGGGCAAGAGAAAAGAGAAATGAAAATCGAAAGAAGAAGAATGGGAAAGAATAAGGAAACGCCGGAATGACGCATGCAACCGTTGCAAAACATATAGAAACACATTTAACTGTATAGGTGCATCACGCCTCAACGTGCGATTACCTATCTGTTATTTGCCTCAAACTAACTGTTTGTTGCTGTCACCTCCAGTCCAGGTTTTATAGAAAATGGTGGTTGGTTTTTCTGTGGTAAACTGGCATCACATCAGTATTTTACCAGATCAAAGGGGAGCATAGAAATGTCTTCGGAAATGACCGTGCCAGCAATTCCCATCCCAGAAGATAGCCCAATCTCGGGCATCCCGGCCTCAGAGTCTGCAGCGGCTGAAGAGAACAGTATCTTACGTCTTAGGGTCATGGAGATGTGGGATGCATGGACTAATGGAAGGGAGCCTCCAAATGCTATTCCCGGCTTTCCCGAACTATTTCCTAGAACAGGGGGTACCTCTAATATCCCCATCAGCCACCTGAATACCCCATTGGGACAACCTACCATATCAGCAGTCCCCAATATCTTTACCGCTCCCCCATGCTCCGCCACAACACAACCAGCACTCCCAAAACCAACCACTTTTGATCCGTCAGCCTTCACATTCCAAAATCCTATTTTTCAAGTGGAGCCCCCTCAGTACCCCACCTATACTTACTCCCAGCCACCTCCATGTGAGTTCACACCCGGACAGGATAAAACTCCTAAAGCTCCCGAACAGGATGAGATGGCAAAAAGGATGAGAAGCCTAGAGCAAAGCCTAAAAAACATGCAGGGTTTAAGTGGGCAAAAGAGTGTGTCATATACTGATTTGTGCATGTTCCCTCACGTGCATTTGCCTATGGGATTCAAGACTCCGAAGTTCGAGAAATACGATGGGCATGGCGATCCTATTGCTCACCTTAAGAAATACTGCAATCAATTCCGCAGAGCTGGAGGGAAAGAAGAATTGCTCATGGCTTACTTTGGGGAAAGCTTGGGGGGTATTGCCTCTGAGTGGTATATGGATCAAGATATCTCTCGATGGCACATCTGGGACGACCTCGCGAGAGACTTTGTTAGACAGTTCCAGTACAATATAGACATTGCTACAGACCGGAACTCGTTGGAAAATTTGAAAAAGAAGTCTTCGGAGAGCTTTAGGGAGTATGCAATCAAATGGCGTGAGCAGGCATCGAGAGTAAAGCCTCCAATGGACGAGGTCGAAATGGTCACGGTGTTCCTTCAAGCTCAGGAAGCTGATTATTTCCAAAATATGATGTCAGCTATGGGAAAATCGTTCGCAGAAGCTATTAAAATTGGTGAAATGGTGGATAATGGATTGAAGACGGGTAGAATTTTGAGCCAGTCCGCTATCAGAGCAACCTCCCAAGCCATTCAAGGCGGGTCTGGAGGAATGGCCAAAGGTAAGAAGAAAGAAGAAACATCCATGGCGGCCTCGGGTGCAAGAAGACACCGCGCTCCTAGACCCATGTTCTCGGAAAGAACCCCTCAACATTACTACCCTCACCATGACCTGGCTTATGCTCCTCAACCTTATGCGGTCATGAATGCTCAACCCTTTGCTCGGTCGTAGCCACATGCCAATAGAAACCAATCTCCATTCCCAAGAAATCAGCCTCCCCACTAAAACCACTATAATCCCCGTCCTCCACAGAATAACTTTCCTCCCCGTGAGCCACCCAGGAGGCAAACTTTTACTCCAATTGGTGAATCTTACTCTAATCTATTCCCAAAACTTGTCCAAATGGGTCTACTGCAGCCGGTCCCTCAAACAAGGCATAACCCAGCATCGCCTGCCTACAGAGCCGGTGTCAGATGTGCCTATCATTCAGGAGCGGAAGGGCACGACACAAATGATTGTTGGACATTGAAAAGAGCGGTGGAGCACTTAATAGAGCAGGGAAAGATAGTACTGAGGGACGAGGAGGTCCCAAATGTGACTAACAATCCATTGCTAGCCCACAACAATGGGCCAGTGATTGGAATGATCTGTGAGGAGAAAGAGTTTGATCCGGCATTAAAGGCCATCATTGCTATTGCTGATGTAGAAAGAAAGCCAAAGGTTGCCCCGAAGCAAGATAAAGGGGAGAAGAAGAACAAAGTCATTAAGACAGAACCAGAAAAGACAGTTGAAACAAGAACAGAAGCGATACCTCCCAAAAATGGAATTCTCTATGTCCCACGAGGCCGCCAAGAAAAGCAACTGATTGTGAGCCCTCCAAAGAAATTGGAAGTGAAAAAGGGAACACAAGTGTACGTACCCAAGCAAGCATAGGTGGTACGGGGGACAATTAAACCACCTCGGCTGAATGAGCCAGTGGTTATTGGACGCGTACCACAGAAGCCTATGACGAACCCTGCTGCAGTGCCATGGAATTATCATCGGGCGGTGGTTACGTATAAAGGAAAAGAGATCTTGGGAGAGCTTCCAGAAAATGCTCCCGTTGAGAAGTATTCAAACATAGAAGAGGTAAACAATGCCGCCAGAAGGCGTTTCCCGCCTAAGAAACCTGTGAGTGCTGAGGAAGCAGAATCTTTCTTTCGAAAGATGAAAATGGCCGACTATGAGGTGGTTGATCAATTGCGAAAGCATCCTGAACAAGTGTCGTTGTTGTCATTGCTGATGAAATCCTCTGAGCATCAAAAGGTTTTAATGAAAACTTTGAATGAAGCGTACGTGCCAGTTGAAACCTCGGTGGAACAGCTTGAAAGGATGGCAGAAAGGTTCTTTGCTGTCAATCAGATTTCATTCAGCAAAAATGACTTGCCTCCAGAAGGAGCTACTCACAACAAAGCCTTGCACTTAACCGTCAAATGTGAGAGATATTATGTAAAGAGAGTCATGGTAGATGGAGGTTCGGGAGTAGACATTTCCCCACTCTCCACACTGCAACGTATGGAAATCGGGACTGGAAGGATTCGTCCCAATAATGTTTGTGTGAGAGCCTTTGACGGTATCAAAAGAGACACCATTGGAGATATTGACCTAATCTTGAACATTGGCCCGATGGACTTCGAGGTGACTTTCCAAGTGCTAGACATGGACACGTCCTACAATTTTCTTCTGGGAAGGCCTTGGATCCATGCTGCAAGAGCTGTACCCTCTACCCTCCATCAAATGGTGAAATTTGAACACGGGGATCAGGAGATCGTGGTTCATGGAGAGGATGAACAGTCAATCTATCGGGACCCATCTGTCCCATGCCTAGAAGCGAGGCAAGGCAGTGAACACATAGTCTACCAAGCATTCGAAGTTGTGGTGGCGGACCAGCATGAAGAAGGAAACCCGTGTCCCCAACCCTTCCTATCCAATGCCTCGATTATGGTGGCCAAAGAAATTATCAGACATGGTTTCAAGCCAGGGAAGGTACTTGGAAAAGCTCTGCAAGGAATATCCGAACCAGTGACCCTGCCAACAACTGAAATAGTCTTCGGGATAGGTTTTCACCCCACCCCAGATGATGTAGAGTGGGCGGATGAGAGGAAGAAAGAGGGATGGGTCTTGCCACAGCCACAGCCACATCTGTACGAGACCTTTGTTAAGCCAAATACAATGAAGAAGAAGAGGATGGGGCCTTTACGGCCGAAAAGATTGAAGAGATATGTAGGGCAATGAGAAAGATATTATACGAAACCCACATGGTCCAGCCAGGAGAGGGCTCAAGCACCGCTGAGGTGTTGTATATGGGACCAAACGCCAAGCTGCAGAATTGGAAGGCTACGCCATTCCCAATCAGGCGGGAGTCCCGGTAGACCTGTCCTGCCACTTTTTCTGCATCGCGAGTTATTCCAGGGTGTAACTCGGGTGTTTTCTTTAGTTTTTTGTCTTTTAAATTCCAAATGTAAAACCCTGTTATCTTCAAATTCAAAAAAATGAAATCAATATTTCATCGCTCATCTCTCTTTATTCTTTCTGATCTTACTTTTTCTTTCAGTTCTAATAATGCGGCTTTAAATAACATAACATGCTTGCGGACTTCATGCCCAGATCCAAACATGTTGTCTAATTATGAAATAATGAACCAAGAACCAGAATATGATGAAGGAGAGGTTTTTAGGGAAATAAGTCGAGAATTGGAACAATTTGGGAATAAACCTAAAGCCAATGGTGCTGATGAAGCAGCAAACAAGAACATCAAAAAGATTTTGAGAGAGATGATTCAGAGCTCCAGACAATGGCATGAAAAGTTGCCTTTTGCATTACTACGATATCTCACCACAGTGCGCACATCGGTAGGAGCTACCCCATACCTTTTGGTCTATGGAACCGAGGCTGTTATACCCGCAGAGGTAGAAATCCCTTCTCTCCGGATTATCGTTGAAGCATAAATCGAGGATAGTGAATGGTCAAGACTCGTCTGGAACAGTAGTCTTTAATTGATGAAAAATGGATGGCCGCGGTCTGTCACGGGCAGTTGTACCAACAAAGAATGACCCGCGCTTATAACAAGAAAGTACGACCCAGGAATTTTGAAGTGGGACAACTTGTGTTAAGGCGCATTCTTCCACATCATCATGAAGCAAAAGGAAAATTTGCTCCTAATTGGAAAGGTCCATACATCATCAGAAAGATATTGCCGAGAGGAGCATTGTATCTGGGAGACATCAAAGGAAATGATCCCGAAGCAGCTGTGAATGCGGATGCAGTAAAAAGGTACTATGTCTAGATTTTCTGCGGTGACGACTTTGTTCAATTGAGGTGACGAAGGCTTTCATTCCCGCTATCCAAACACTATCAATCTTTCGCAAACCCTTTGAGCCAGTTACCCTTCCTTGGTTACCCTCTTTGGAACCCGAAAGTGCTATTGTAAAGGAAAAAAAAAGAAAAAGACAAAGAAAAAAAAAGAGAAAAAAAAAGAAAAAAAAACAAAAGAAAGAACAAAAAAAAGAAAAGAAAAGAAAAATGAAAAAAAAGAGAAGAAGAAAACAAAGAAAATAAAACAAAAACAAAAACAACAAAACAAATGTTTCCCTGAACTACGTCTGACTTGATTCCTAAAGGATACGTAGGCAGCCTCCCTCTAGGGTTCAGTCACACCAAAACAAAAATCCCAATTCCCCCAAAAAATGAAACTGGGGCAGATGATATAATGGCTCGGCAATGAGCCCACCAAAACGGTTCCAAANATGCTCGACTGGTAGCTATTGTTGTAGGCAAACTCCGCTAAAGGCAAGAAGTGATCCCACGAACCTCCAAAGTCGATAACACAAGCTCGAAGCATATCCTCTAGAATCTGAATAGTCCTCTCAAACTGACCGTCCGTATAGGGATGAAATGCTGTGCTCAACTCAACCTGTGTGCCCAACTCTCGCTGAACTGCTCTCCAGAAGCGCGAGGTAAACTGCGCACCCCGGTCCAAAATGATAGAGAAGATATTGCCGAGAGGAGCATTGTATCTGGGAGACATCAAAGGAAATGATCCCGAAGCAGCTGTGAATGCGGATGCAGTAAAAAGGTACTATGTCTAGATTTTCTGCGGTGACGACTTTGTTCAATTGAGGTGACGAAGGCTTTCATTCCCGCTATCCAAACACTATCAATCTTTCGCAAACCCTTTGAGCCAGTTACCCTTCCTTGGTTACCCTCTTTGGAACCCGAAAGTGCTATTGAAAAGAAAAAAAAAGAAAAAAAACAAAGAAAAAAAAGAAAAAAAGAAAAAGAAGAAGGAAAACAAAACAAAACAAAAACAAAAACAACCAAAAACAAAACTTTCCTGAACTACGTCTGACTTGATTCCGAAAGGATACGTAGTAGGCTCTCTCAGGGGTTCAGTCACACCAGACAAAAATCCCATATTCCCCCAAAAAATGAAACTGGGGCAGATGATATAATGGCTCGGCCATGAGCCTACCAAAATGGTTCCGAAGTTGAAATTCCGTCCAAAATCGTTTTACCCAAAAACCCGGTCCAAGTCCTTCCGATCAATTGGCAAAGGCGTGGGAAATGGAAAGCACCCTTGTTGGACTCTGATGCAATCCAAGTTGAGAAAAATAAAATGAGAGAGTCTTATTGGTGAAAACCTACGGGCACCATAAGGCGACGGTGAGTAGAGAAATTAAAAATGAGAGAGTCCGCTTAGTGAAAACTCATAAAGAGCACTATCGGGCGACGGTGAGAAGAGAAATCAGAGAGGTCGATCGGCGAAAACCCGCAAAGGGCGCCGTTGGCCGAAGATAAGACATCTCCCACCACTGAAAGAGTCCTGGCAAGGTTCCCTGGTTTTGAGACACGGGTCAATGAGTTTACGAGAAGTTGGAAAGTTTGTACGGGTCGGGCATCCAGTCCAAGAAGCATGTCATGTTTATTTGAAGCTTGCATGCACCCCCAGATAAGTCCTTCTCTTCCCCCCGAAAGGGACGCTTCTCTTTAAATTCATCTTCTTGCTTACTTTTTCCTTGAATCCCTTTCGGTCTAACGCTGGTTCCGAAACTATTACAAAGAAAAGGTGGCAGGACTGGCTTTACAGGGCTCTCCCTAACAAAAGCTAAAGAAAAGTACCCAGCCTCAGCGGGTGTATCAAGTCAATCCCGACTGGCCATGATGGCGGATGCTTTGAAATCAAAGTTATTGAAAGAGAAAAACAAACAATAAAAAAGGGTCAAGGACAAAGGTTTTAAAGGCAGAATAAAGTGAAAGGACGGAGCCCCACGCGGGCGAGTTGTCATGAAATCCTGAAAGATGAGCCATCCAGTTTGAAAGAGAGAAGAATCTTCAAAACCAGCAAGCAGCAGAGGTTCTCAACAGAAGCTAGGCCGGGATCAAGCAATCAAGGCCACAAAACCAACCACCGTTTCAAACTAACAATTGTTCTTTGTTTGAAAATTGAAACAGGTGCAATCCAGGCAACCGCGCAAAAGCAGGTGCAGCCAAAAGAAAAGAAACGCGCAAGTGCTGAAACAGCTTTGCAGCAAATAATCAATGCAAAAGGGAAGTTTCCTCCAAGTTCTTTCCTGCATCTTATCAAAAATGAAAAAAAAAGAGAAAAAAGAGATAACAAAAGAATCCCAAAAAAGGATAGTTTAGAATTCCCAATATAAACCTGTTACTTGGTTTAGCCAACATTAAGGCTCCAACCCCTGAGTTGAGCGTTTTCCTTTTAGCCAACATTAGGGCTCCAACCCCTGAGTTGAGCATTTTTCCTTTTAGCCAACATTAGGGCTCCAACCCTTAGTTGAGCGTTTTTCCTTTTAGCCAACATTAGGGCTCCAACCCCTGAGTTGAGCGTTTTCCCTTTAGCCAACATTAGGGCTCCAACCCCTGAGTTGAGCGTTTTTCCCTTTAGCCAACATTAGGGCTCCAACCCCTGAGTTGAGCGTTTTTCCCTTTAGCCAACATTAGGGCTCCAACCCCTAAGTTGAGCGTTTTTCCTTTTGGCCAACATTAGGGCTCTAACCCCTTAGTTGAGCGTTTTCCCTTTTAGCCAACATTAGGGCTCCAACCCCTGAGTTGAGCGTTTTTCCTTTTAGCCAACATTAGGGCTCCAACCCCTGAGTTGAGCATCTTTCCTTTAGCCAACAATAGGGCTCCAACCCCTGAGTTGAGCGTTTTTTCCTTAGCCAACATTAGGGCTCCAACCCCTGAGTTGAGCGTTTTTCCCTTAGCCAACATTAGGGCTCCAACCCCTGAGTTGAGCGTTTTTCCTTTAGCCGACATTAGGGCTCCAACCCCTGAGTTGAGCGTTTTCCTTTTAGCCAACATTAGGGCTCCAACCCCTGAGTTGAGCATTTTTCCTTTTAGCCAACATTAGGGCTCCAACCCCTGAGTTGAGCGTTTTTCCTTTTAGCCAACATTAGGGCTCCAACCCCTGAGTTGAGCGTTTTTCCTTTAGCCAACATTAGGGCTCCAACCCCTGAGTTGAGCATTTTTCCTTTTAGCCAACATTAGGGCTCCAACACCTGAGTTGAGCGTTTTCCTTTTAGCCAACATTAGGGCTCCAACCCCTGAGTTGAGCGTTTTTCCTTTTAGCCAACATTAGGGCTCCAACCCCTGAGTTGAGCGTTTTTCCCTTTAGCCAACATTAGGGCTCCAACCCCTGAGTTGAGCGTTTTTCCTTTTAGCCAACATTAGGGCCCCAACCCCTGAGTTGAGCGTTTTCCCTTTTAGCCAACATTAGGGCTCCAACCCCTTAGTTGAGCGTTTTCCCTTTTGCCAAAATTAGGGCTCCAACCCCTAAGTTGAGCGTTTTTCCTTTTAGCCAACATTAGGGCCCCAACCCCTGAGTTGAGCGTTTTCCCTTTTAGCCAACATTAGGGCTCCAACCCCTTAGTTGAGCGTTTCCCCTTTTAGCCAACATTAGGGCTCCAACCCCTGAGTTGAGCGATTTTCCTTTTAGCCAACATTAGGGCTCCAACCCCTGAGTTGAGCGTTTTTCCCTTTTGCCAACATTAGGGCTCCAATCCCTGAGTTGCGCCTTTTGGAAACAGTTTCCATTCCCTAATCCGTTCATCATAGATAAATACAATTCTTGAAAATGAAAAAAAAAAGAGAATGAGTTCAGATTTTGTCACAAATAACTCACGAAATTTTCCTAGTGAAAATTGGGGCAGAAAAATTTCATTCGTTTGTTTTGTTTTGGTGTCTGAGCAGGGTTGACCTCAAGGCATAAGGGTTCGAGATGACCAAAGGGATGAGTCTCAAATAAAGAAAAAACAAAAAAAACAAAAAGAAGTGAATTCAAAATGCTGAAGTGAACAGAGATGCGGACTGTTCAAAACTCGATTGAAGCCACAAGCTCCACCGATCCCGTTCTGACCCAATGCTAAAGAAAGAACTGACACCTACAGCGTGCGAGCATCAAGATTCAGATCGGAGTCCACAGCAAAATCAGCTAAGACTCAAGATCAAGCTTCAAGAGATTTATAGATAGGAATCTTGTAACTCATAGTTGATAGGCATAGCTAGCTTAGCTTTGATTTTCCTTTTTGGTGTAATAAGGAGGTCAGCAAGCAGTAGCAGCAGCAACAGCAGTGAAATCACAGCTCCCGGTAGTCCCAGCTACCAAAACTTTCAGAACTACACTGACCTGATTCCTTTATAGCCAAGGATATGTAGGCAACCTTTGAAGCAGGGTTCGGTCAGACGGTTTTCAAAAATGCTTCTCATGGAGTGCCAAGCAGGCAAAAATCCCTCATAATTGCTCATTTATCTTTGCCCGAAAACCCTTCGTGACTCCGAGCAAAGAGGGGCAGCTATGAGCACGTGATTTTTGCCTCGCTTGAATTATTCCTATAGAGTTCATAAACTTAGGATTTTCCTTTTTATTATTTGAATTTTAGGGAATTAATTGCATGATTTTGTGTTTGTTTGCTTTTTTGTGTGCATTTTTAATTGGTATAATTCATAAAAAATACAAAAATAGCATACTTGCATTTGCGACCCAATTTTATATTTTTAGTTCCACTAGTTAATTAACATCACAAAAAATAGAAGAAATAACAAAAAAATGATCCGCTTTGCATTCTTATTTTTAATTTTGATTTTTTTTTAAAAAAAAGTTTTCTTTTAGGATTTAGTTGATTTTTGGAAACTAATTAGTTTAATTCAGGTCTTTGTTATTTTTAATTTTGCTTTTAACAAAAACAAAAAATATAAAAATGGAAATGAAAAGAAAATGAAAGAAAATTCAAAAAAATTAGAAGTCCTAATAAAACCCGGTTTTTGGGCCAAATATTCCAGCCCCAAGCCAATCCCTCCTCAAATCAGGTCCCAATCCAACCCAGAACCCGTCTCCCACCCGGCCCAGTCTCTAGTGGAGACGAAACGACCCCGTTTTGGGGTTAAGGCAATCTGGGCCGTCGAGGATCATTGATCCTACGGCTCAGAACTATGGGTACATTTGATATATATATGTCCAAATCTCACCCCACCCCCCATCCGATCATTTGTCAGAACCCCCGCGCCGGCGTAACTCTACCATCCCTCTGACGTCTGCCGCCGGACGAAAATCGCCTCCGCCGGCGGCGAATCCCCAATGGCGCCCAAAATACACCGTAACACCTCCTCATCACGAATCCGACCTCCATTTCCTTCAAATCCTCACCAAACCCCTCGAATATTGAAAACCCTAATGCCGCCTCCGCCGCACACGGCGGCGCCGCCACCCAACTGTTCTCAATTTCATACCCTTGAACCCCCGTCTCTCCCTCAGTCCAAATCCCTACTTATCCTCCTTCAAACACCCCTGGAGCTCTTCGAATCTCTAATCGAAATTGGGTCAATGCCGGAATTCGAGTCAAAGTTTTTCCTGGGCCGTTAATGGGTCAAAACCCATGCTAATCGACTATTCTATCTAAGAATGAGAGATTGGCATGGAGTTTGACTCATTTTGAGGTCCATCAGCCCTTGCAAGGCATTCCAGGTTCAATCTTAGGTATTTTTTCTTTATTTCTCGTTATTTCTTTTCTTTTCTATTTCATTTTTTTTCTTTTGTTCATACTCGTCTCAGAATGCTTCTCTTTGGGTCTGTTTTCATTTTATTTTTTACTTTTGTGCTTGATTTAGGGTTCTAGTTTTTACATTACAGTCATGTAGCTTAATTTTGTTCGTATNTAATTTTATTTGATTCTTAATTTTTGTTTGATTGATAATAGATATCAGTAGTTTCAATGCTGATTTTTGTAGTTAATTCAAGATTAAAATAGGATAGTTTAATTTTGTTAATTAAAAAACCGTTTGGTTATAGCTGAATAGGTCAGATTTTTAATTAACCAAGGTTATTTGACCAAGTTAACAGGGCTAGGGCTAAGATTAACTAGGTTAGTAATTCAGAGTTTGAATTAAGGGTAGTGTAGGTAATTCAACAAAAAAGAATCCTGCAAATAACTGAAATTGGAGACCCCTAGAACTTTCTAGATGGGGTTCCAATTATTATTTCAGGGATTTAATGGTCTAACTTGGGCAACAAGCCAATAAGTAAAGGACTAACTAGCTAAAATCTGAAATCAAAAGAGGGAACTAGGGTGTAAATGAAAATCTGAAGGTTGCCCTAGGCTTTGCCTATAAAAAGGCATACCCCTTGCCTTGTTTCACAAGTTTAAAAATTTGAAGAGAGTTTAAAAAATCTGAGGGTTTTGGAGAGGGAAAAATCTGAGAAAGTGTAGAAGTTTACAGATCTGAAAAAATTCAAAAAAGAAAGTTAGAGAAAGCTACAGATTTCAAAAATTCACAGTGTTAGAGTTCTAGAAATCAGAAAATTCAAAAAAAAATTCAAAGGCTTTTAGATCCAAAGGTCTGAAATTCGAAATTCAAACTAGAAAACCAAAAATTGAAATCTGAAGTTTGAGAGTTATAAGAGCTTCAAAAACTACTGAAAGTTCAGAATCACACTGTTTCCTCCAGTTTCCATAGCTGAAATCCACTTCTAAAAGTTCTGAAATTAGTTTGCTGCATCCTGCCTTTATTTCCTGGGTTTTTGGACTTGGAATCTGCTGAGATTTGCTGAAACTGCACCTGCTGTTGCACTGTTACTTAGCTGACTCCTAATTCCTCACTTTGATCTAATTTCCAGGTATATTTTTTAGCCTCAAGTGATGTTGAAGATTGGATCAGTATATATGAACACATTTGAAGTTAAATGATGAAGAATTGCTTGTTTTTCACATGAATTTTCTGTTGTTTCTACTTAGCTTAGATACCTAGTTTAATAGTATTATTTGAACAATTGCCTCATTTGTATTAATAGGTCATACTTGGACTGTATTGGACTGCTGGACTTTATAGCATTATATGCGTGTTTTGTTAATGGTGTTAGATTTAATGTACTTTGTTTTATTATCGTGAAACTTAAAGTTTGAGCATGATATGGGTTTAGTAGTGTTAGTTTAAGGCTTATTAGTAGTGTTAGAATACATCGTCCTGATTTGAATCTAAAGGCAGTAGACATACTCATTCTCTGAAAATTAAAGCATTTCCTGTAGCTATTGGGCTGGTTATTTTAATTCGCTTATCCTGTTCGCTTGTTAAAAAACATCAGAAATGAATATTAGTAGTTATTTCTAGTTTCCAGTCTATGATTAAGTTTATCTAAGGTGTATTAGTTGAAATTAAGTAGCTATTAAATTCCAGATCGATTATGTAATTATCTATGTATAAACAGGTTAATCGAATGAATTGAATGCTTAAAGGGCTGAGAGTTAGGGTCTGATTTGAATGGATTATGCAGTTGTTTACAAAAACTGTTAGATAGGCCCAAATTGAAATCAGTACAAAGCTTGGGCACAGTAGTTAAATAATCAGAGGCCCAGGCACTATCAACCATCCCCTTTCTGAACTGGTTCGTTTCATTGGACCATTGACTGATCAAGGCCTGGATTTTGAGTCCTAGCCTCTACCCGGCCTCCAAATTGGGCTTGTAATTGAGGCCCAAAATTTCTAACAATTTGATTAAACAAAACTGAGGTGGTATTTCCTTCCCATGGGTTGCTTCGAGGCCCAACATGCTGAAAGCCCTGTTCTATTTATTGAAGTTTTGGATTTGATGATTTTTTAAAAATTGAATTATAGACCTTGGGCCTGCCAAGATAAGTAGCAAATTTGAATTAAGGGGGTCTTCAATAATGGAGGTTCTCTTGTTTGAATTTGGACTTGACCTTGAGACTCAAACTTTCTCGAATACCTTAAATAATAATTATTTCACAATGTTAATTAATTAGGACTTTAGAGACAATCTTTAATAGAGAATAATAATCCCTATTAGGATGGCCTTTAAAATAAATCGAAGTGCGCTGCGCTAAACGAAATTCGTAAATTGCGTGGCCCTCTTTAAATACTCACATTAAAGTACTTAGAAACCGGGACGTGCCATTTAGCAAATTTTCATGGCCTCCCGCAAAGTTAATAATGCGTTAGTCACTTTAGGCGCGTTGTTTAATAAATTTACCCTCCTAAATGCGGGTCTGCATTTCATGTGACCCAAATCCGAATCCCAAAATGTTGAATAAAATGTGTCGAGGATCCGGGTGCATTTCATGTGACGTGATCCAAAAGCATGTTTTAAACGACGTTCAGTTTCCTTAAAATTAATTAAAAGCGGTAAGTAATTTTAAAATTGCACTGTAGGATGACATGTATTAAAATCAGATATCAAGCCATTTATAACAGTTTAAGCGACCGTGCTAGAACCACGGGATCCGGGGGTGGCTAACACCTTCCCCCGGGTCAACAAAATTTCTTATTCAGAATTTCTGGTTCGCAGACTCCATTCGGGAAGTCGAAATTTCCTCGATTTGGGATTCTAGATAAACTGGTGACTTGGGACACCAAAAGTCAAACATATCCCAAGTGGCGACTCTGAATAAATAAATAATCTCATTTCGAATAATGTCACTTAAAATGGAAAAACTCCCTTATACACTATCCTTCGGGGTAGGTGTGTAAAAAATGAGGTGTGACAGCTCTCTTTTATTTTTTTGAATAAAGTTTATTTTTTTGAAAACAATAAAGAAGTTTGAGGATGATTATTACAAACTGAGATTAATTTAAATGATTCAAGAGAAATTTTCATAATGCACTATCTTTTAGTAGTAATTAGCGATATATAGATACCATTTGCTATATTACGGATTATAGATACCTTTTATGTGGTTATAAGATGTATTTGATGTATTTAAGCTATTGTATTCATGAATACAGTAGCAAAAGTAGGCGTGAATCAAGGAAGTCCAGCTAATCAGTTGTTGTATTCGAGTGTATTCGACTCTATTCATGGAGTGAAACATGGGATTACAGCTGGACAGATTATTGTATTCGACTGTATTCACGGCGTGAAATAGGGGATTACACTGTTTTTAAAACGGAAAGTGAATCAATTAACATAATAGACTCCTAATATAACTCAACAAACTCAATTATAACACACAAAATTTTATTTTCAGTTATAAAAAAGATTCTCAACCAAAAAATACCCCAAAAACATAGCAATCTTCAGAGAAATTATATAATACATCAGAATACATAAATTATATTAATTAAAAAGAACTTATGAATACATTCATGGCATATAGCGAGACAGTGAATACGATGAAATACATAGAATACAACGGGATACATTGAAATACAATCGGAAAAAAAACACATAATACAATAAAATACATGGAAAACAGCGAGATACATTAAATTACAATGGAAAAAAAAAAGAATGAAGCACACTCTCAGCACAAATATAGCAGCCAGTTGCAGAAGGAGTCTCGTAGAGAAGTATGTGGGCAAGAGCAACACCTTAACATACACATACGCCTGGACTGAATATGCGTAAGTTTTAGTAGAGCCAGTGAGGTACTTTAGGATGTGAAGAACACTCGCATTCACTGTTGGTTGAAGCAATGGTCCAAGCACCAACACTGGATTGATCACCACTAACCAAGAACGGCGGCGGAACGATGGGAACCCTGGTGTAACTGATTTTAATTTTAATGGGATGGGGAAAGAGAATGAGATGTATCAAAGCAGAGAGAGAAAGAAAATAGTGTAACTGATTAGCGTATTTAATGGCTTAGGGCTAGGAGGTAACCAAAATTAAATATTTTGCTATAAACCTTAAAAGATATCTATAGAATATAATTTTTTTAAATGGTATTTATTTAAAATAAATAAGGTGTTAACTTTTACTATAGGAGGTAAAAATTCCATGATTCAATCCCTAACAAGTCTTTATTGTACTGAGAAAACTTCCAGAATAGGTGTCCGAGTTAATTCCCATCATTTTCTCCATAGTCCATTGTCCTCAGTAGAAACCTGCAATCCTATAACAAATGTGAGAATGATGCAGTTTTTGTTTTTGTAGCTGTTAGATCAAGCAATACTTGTGAGTGTGTTTTCACAAAAAGTGAAAAAGGTTCTAGTTGAGTTTTAAAAGTCATTAGAATAAATGGTATATATGAACGTCCATTTCCTGTAATATTCGACAATTAGACTTTGAAAAAGAAAATGGTACACATATTAATTCGTGATGTTACTACTTTGAGCGCACTACTATGCATGATACTCAGTAACAATATAATATATCACACCGCTAACGCAGTTTCGGGCGTATTTCTCAAAAATCATGCCACTTATTTGTTATTTATCTGTATTGTTGTAATTAAATAAAACAATAATCTTTCTGAAAAATAAAACAGAAAGTTAGTAGAAACAATTCTGAAAAATAATATTCGAACTTCAAAATAATTTTTGAAACGTTGAAAGAACAAATCGAGCCCACAAAATACACAGTGTGTCCTTAAGGAAATTATTCCCCTCAAGTACCCGAGGTTATGGAATATATCCACCCAGGATAGAACAATTTAACTCACCAGTGTATCGGTATCTAAAACTCTGGTGATCGGCGAACCACTCGATGGTCGTAAAACACACTGGAATATTTTGTGCAGAAGAAGAAGAAGATTCAGAAAATTTAGTAAGTAAATATTCTGGGATTTGAAGGTCTATTTATAGCCAACTTGGTGATGTTTCTGAAGAGGTTTGCAACCTTTCAGAATAGTCATGACTGTTGGAACAGGTGTGACCCTCTGAAGAGGTTTGCAACCTTTCGGAACAGTCATGGCTGTTGGAACAGGTGTGACCCTCTTAAGAGGTTTGCAACTTTTCAGAATAGTCATGGCTGTTGGAACAGGTGTGACACTGTTTCAGAACAGCCATGGTTGTTGGAAATTTTTGCGGAAAATTTAAAACGAATTTAAGTTTATCCGGAAAAGAAAAACGGGCTAGACCGGACCGGGTCGCGGGTCATCCCTCCATTTCTTTTCCCACCATTTTCCATTCACACCTCATTTGTTATTATTTATTAAATAACAAACCCAACAATCCCCCACATGAATGGGGAATGGCTATAAACTTAAAGGAATGCACGGACGTGTGTGTGTTTTACAAATAAGAATTGATTGCATCTGGATAAGTAGGTTTCCCTTTGAACTTTCCGTAGTGAACTTATATCGGATATACTCGGTCAATCGGTAGATTTGATATCTTTGAACCGTCGAGCTTTGTTGTATACCTAGACAACATAAGTCACACAATCAATCCTTAACCATCTATGGTTCTCACGGTTGTGTTCGTTTCAGCCATGAACACCGCCTGGTTTCATGAGTGCTTAGAGAATGGGCCTTTACTTTCATTCTCCTTGAAGTGGCTTACACTTCACACTCACATAGGTGATTCCTAAACGTGTAATCCTAAAGACACACTATCTGGTCATATCCTGCCAGACTTAGCAAATCATTAAAAAGCTTTAAGCTTTATTGACTCATCAAAAAAGCCTTAATGCTTTACCTCATTTTTTGAACATTGTCTTCATCACGAGAATGGGTTGAGTTAGTTGACAATGTTGAACCGTTATTCATAACTTTGTTTGATCTCTTTGAACCTAGCTCTTGGGATCTCCAGTCTGCTAGGTAGAGTTACCGCCATGATGACTTGTCCTAGGCCTTTAACCCCATTCCCTTTGATGATCTTTCAACTGCCTCTCTAGATAGGCCTTTGTAAGTGGATTTGACACGTTATCTCTTGACTTTACGTAGTCAATTGTGATAACACCACTAGAGAGTAGTTGTCTAACAGTATTGTGTCTCCGTCGAATATGACGAGATTTCCCGCTATACATAACGCTTCCTGCCCTACCTATTGCCGCTTGACTATCACAATGCATACATATAGGTGCCAAAGGTTCGGGCAAAAATGGAATATCTTCCAAGAAATTCCGGAGCCATTCAGCTTCTTCACCGGCCTTGTCTAAGGCTATAAACTCAGCCTCCACTGTAGAGCGGTCAATGCACATTTGTTTGGACGATTTCCAAGACATCGCTCATCCATCGACTGTTTAGAATCGGTTGAACCGGTGATCTAATTTGCATCACTATACCCCTCTATTATCGAGGGATACTTATTGTAGTGCAAAGCATAATTTGGAGTATATTTCAATACTTCAAAACTCGTTTCATTGTCATGAACGTTTAATGCAAACTTCCTTATGTTGTAGACTAATATGTCTCGACTTCCGATTGCATATCATATTATTGACTACATTTAATGTAGTAATTATAACAACAGCTGGAATGATTGGCATCAGTTGTGGCCACAACCTTTTAATATATAACACATTTCGCAATCATTCCGTCATTTTCAAGCATTTGTATGATATTCATTCATACGTCTATATGATATGCAAAATTATAGCACACTCATTCATGAAAACAAATCCAACTTGCAATAGATTTTGATCATGTTCATCAGTTGGTTCACCTCATTATAGACCAACATATTAATACGTTCGTTCATGAACGGTCATGTTTATACAAAACATACAAACATATCTTTCTTAGAAAATTCACAACCTTCAAAGTGACATCATTCATAAAAAAACTAACAATATAAATTTTCAATAAAAGAAAATGATCTTTCGAGAAAGGCACGTGACCAAACTTCCGAATTAGTAGTTTTTATCATCTAGTCTTCATTAAGACTAAACAGTTGATGAATTTACCAACTACCATATCAATGGAGTTCAAAAATTATATAATTTAGACATTACGTCTAACATTGGCTTTTGTCATGCATAAGCTAGAAGCCCCCACATTTTAAATATTTCATCAACATATCATATATAATCAAATAATGACTATATGATTTGAAGTATTCTTAACGTAAACACATTTGTTTTACACACATTAATTTTTGAAACCAATTGACAATATTATTTGGTCAAATCTCGCATGTCATGTTTACTAAACAATTTATCCAAACGTTACGACTTTCCCGGTTTCTCAGCCGGAGGAACAGCATGCGGCTTGACGAGGCTATCGTCGTTGCACCAACAGTCGCAGAAGGATTTCCATTTTCATTTGCCATTTCTTACTGTCAACAACAGAAGAAATCAATTAATGGCAAAACCAAAACAGTAAATAATACTGTAATCAATAAACAGTACGTAATAAAAACAACTAAGGTTTTTATATACTGTTTTGACAGAAAAAACGATGAAGTTTTTATGTTCTTCAAATCGTTTTCTGAATTTCAATACTCTGATGAAGTTTTTATATCTTCAAATCAGAATAATAAAATTTAGACAGAATACAGAATATAATTTAATAATTTCCTTAAGATTGTTAATCATCTGTATTGTTGTAAGTAAATAAAACAGTAATCTTTCTGAAAAATAAAACAGAAAGTTAGTAGAAACAATTCTGAAAAATAATATTCGAACTTCAAAATAATTTTTGAAATGTTGAAGGAACAAATCGAGCCCACTAAATACACAGTGTGTCCTTAAGGAAATTATTCCCCTCAAGTACCCGAGGTTATGGAATATATCCTCCCAGGATAGAACGATTTAACTCACCAGTGTATCGGTACCTAAAACTCTGGTGATCGGTGAACCACTCGATGGTCGTAAAACACACTGGAATATTTTGTGCAGAAGAAGAAGAAGATTCAGAAAATTTAGTAAGTAAATATTCTGGGATTTGAAGGTCTATTTATAGCCAACTTGGTGATGTTTCTGAAGAGGTTTGCAACCTTTCAGAATAGTCATGACTGTTGGAACAGGTGTGACCCTCTGAAGAGGTTTGCAACGTTTCAGAACAGTCATGGCTATTGGAACAGGTGTGACCCTCTGAAGAGGTTTGCAACTTTTCAGAATAGTCATGGCTGTTGGAACAGGTGTGACACTGTTTTAGAACAGCCATGGCTGTTGGAAATTTTTGCGGGAAATTTAAAACGAATTTAAATTAATCCGGGAAAGAAAAACGGGCTAGACCGGACCGGATCGCGGGTCATCCCTCCATTTCTTTTCCCATCATTTTCCATTCACGCCTCTTTTGTTATTATTTATTAAATAACAAACCCAACATTATTTTGTCTCTTCACATGCATGTGAGTATGCGACATCGTAATCTCGAATTCTCGATATTCATGAGTTTTAGGCGAATGCTATAGGTTACTACTATTAATTAATTTTAAACTAATGTTATAAAATAACTTATAATACTAATTTTGATCTGTTTGAGCGTCACATGAATACGATCAACAAATATATATTAAATAATCAGAAAGGGAAATAAAAACACAGATTTCTAGTGGGATGGATCAAATTACACACATTACAATCATCATACTATATTATAAGTATGAAGACTCAAACTGAAACTTAAAAGACTGAAATAACCTTATAAAGGTAAGTGACTATAATACCCTTCAACATAATATTATTTCAAAATATAATTTTGTACAAAGAAGTAAAGATACATTTATGAAAATTAATTAAAAAAAATATTCAAATTGAAATAAAAACAAAGCCGGCAGCCCTTTGGCCTTCACCATTGAAAAGAATCGTTCTATTAAATGTTCTTTTTTTTGGTAACAGTTCTATTAAATGTTAAATAATACTACAGTTACATGAATGTGTTTAATTGAAAATTCTGTTAAATGAGGAATTATAACTACACGTTAATTAGTTGTTTATTTTGTAAACGTTAATTCCCTTGTATTTTCCATTTGTTTTTCCTGCTAAATAATGAGCTAATAAGAATCGTTTATGTTATTTATTGGTTAGCTTTCATTTTTCGACTATTAATTTTTTCTAATCTTCTACGCATGTATCACCATTTAAGAGAGAGTTTTTACAATTACATAATTGATTTACAAAAAGAATATTAGCAAATTTAATTACATTAACCAATGTTCTTCATTGCTATTAAATATTTAGAGAATTTGAGGAGTTACTTTGAATATTTTATTTGCCTAATTTCGTTCACCAACTTACTCCTTTTGCACTACTCATTTTCTTTCTAAATTCCATGCACGATCCAAGATGATTTTTGGTTCAGATTTTGATAGAAATTTCTGTCTCTTTTCTTCTCTTCCTCTTGTTTCTATTTTCAATTTTTAATTTGAAATTATGTGATATTATTTTTTCTAATTTTGTTTCCCAGTTTCCCTACTTCTACAGAAGCATTGAACAAAAGACGAGCCAAAGCATTTAGCTCCAACGCCATGCAGAAATGTCAACAACTCAAAATATATATCTCCAGTGATGTGTACGCCTCCTTAACATTCCTTTGAGGATTCTAACACACCTCCTCACTCTGGATTGAAAGTCGAATGCGAAAATTATTTTTTGCCTCTTTAATTTAATAAATTTTCCTTTTCGATTATTTTTTCGTTATTGAGTGAGCTAAATAGGATTATATTTATAATTTTAAATATAATTTAAACTTTTATTTTAATTTTATAACTCAAATATACCTTTAGTTACATTTTTTTAATTTTATACTCACCAACATAGGCGCGACGTGCGTGTCCAAAAACTAGTATATAGATATACATAGAGTCCGAATTGTTTAGTTTGACACCAATATTAATTCTGCCATTAATTACTAGCTAGATGCCTGGTGATTGAAGTAGAAAATGGCGTTTTATATGAGGAACATTTATAATGTTGGAAGAACAATTCAATTTTCAAAGTTATATTTTTAATATACACTTGTTTTTCTCTTCAGCAACATCTGATGATGTTTTATCAGTGTAAACACTAACGTTGATAGTTTTAATCGGGTTATTGATTTGTGTATGTTTGTTGCTCATTTTAGGTCTTTTTGGAGTATGCTGATGTGGAGAATGCTTCAAGAGCTCAACCAAGGTTGAATGGCAGAAAATTTGGTGGAAATCAAGTTATCGTTGTCTTTTATCTAGAGAACAAGTTTTCTGAGGGGGACTACGACAGCTAGTCGTGTGCTCTGGAGCACATGCAAACGATGTACTAAATGGCAGATACATTCAGTTCTTGCTTGTGATCTAGTTCCAGCCATTATCCATGAGAGTAATTCTGAAAATAATTTTTCTGTAGAGATTTAATGCGACTGACTTTCTGACCCTAGGGTTACCATGCTTTTTCAAAACACTCCCGAAATTTTGGTTGTGCATTTCTTGATGTTGGATTTTTGTTTTATAGTTAATAGGATCTGCTGTCCTGCAAGTACACTTTGGAGTGGTTATGAACCATTTGAATAACCTCCTATGAGTCAAGAAATTTACTTTCTTTCTTCCAAATAGGTTGTTGTATTTAGCTTTCACAGATCAAATAATGAAATTTGACCATCAAATTATTCAGAATATTGTCTTTGCAACCAAAACGAGTCCATTTGAAGTTTAAAGTCATCTTAGGACATCTAAAAAGGTACAAAATGACATCAAAGTTAGATCTGCCCTCACAAATACATCTATAAGCATTTTTTGGGGGGAAATGTTATGTAACGCTAAAAATCTTTGCAAAATCAAGTCGTATTCATGTAAGATTTGAACTACTAATTGAGGGGAAATTCTTACGTTATGTGGAACTTATCCCAAAAAATTATCATAATTAAGTACCGATAAAGAAAAAAACTGAATAGGAAATATGAGCAAATTTAATAGTGAAGTGTAATGTACAGATAACAATATGAAGGGATTCCAACTAAGCGAATTTGTCAGACTATTCTAGAACGGATCGTTTTAGTCATTATAAGTAAAAATTGTGTGGGGTAGCCGTCATTTTTAATGCTGAGCAAAACTAGCCACTAGTCTATTAAAATTAATATGAAAAGACAGAGTTACCCTTTCCTTCCCAAACAGAATTACAGTGGATTGGAAAGACTGGGTGGACCGAGTATCAACAAATACGAAGAATGGCTTTCGTTTCAGTCTTTGTGATTTCCATGGTTTTTAGTGAGCTTGTTTTTGTCTGTCATTCCAATCCAGTTTGTCAATCAATGTATCCTAAATATGAGATCCCAGTGTACAAAGAAGACAGAGACAACGTGCATTTTGCACAGAACTTGGAGTTCTTGGAAGCAGAATATTTTTTGTGGGCTTCCAAGGGATATGGTCTTGATGTAATGGCACCATATTTTCTGAGGAGCCATTTTAATGTTTCGTTGCAGGAGAAGATTGTTCAATATGATAAACGCCTTTTGGTTAGGCATCATAAAAAAAATTATAAAGAAGAAGGAAATCAAAAGTTAGGACATAGGTCCTGAACTTAGTTTAAGCAGCCCAAAAGTTAAGGACAGACAGGTCCTGAACTTACAGTTACACGCTCAAAAGTTAAGGACAAGCAGTACTTAACTTACAGTTACAAGTTCAAAAGTTAAGGACAATAGGTCCTTAACTTTGACTTACAAGTTCAAAAGTTAAGGATGCTTGGTCTTGAAGTTTGAGTTCCAAGTTCAAAAGTTAAGGACATGTAGCCTTGAAGTCCTGAACTTAGAGTTCCAAGTTCAAAAGTTAAGGACATGAAGTCCTGAACTTAGAGTTTCAAGTTCAAAAGTTAAGGACATATAGTCGTGAAGTCCTGAAGTTCAGGACATGAGCAGAAGGGTATTTTCGTCCGGGCAGTTAAAATTTATTAAACCAGTGGCTAAAGACTAAAGACATTTAAAACACTGGCTTTAAAATAAAGACATGAGCTGTTAGTGGCTCTTTGTGCACATCGCCCTCATTTTAACGCGAGAAAGACCGCAACTTTTGAAATACCAAAATTTATGAGAAGTTAATTTATTTTGATTTAGTTCGGAGCACGCATCATATTCCTACTGAATCATTAACTGTATTAGGAGTAAAAGTTAGAGAAAATTTATTCCCATGTTTACACCAAACAATACATATAAGATAATTAATTTTTAATGACACATTTATCACTTCATTAGATTAAATGGTGAAGTACGTAACTTCAATTTTAGTACGCTGTTAAATTAAATTTTGATTTAGGTAACTTGTTGATTATTTTGTGTAAAACGGTGGTTTTAAGTATTCTCATTGTAAGTATTCTCAGTAGGGGTGTCAATCGTTCCGTCGATCGGTTAATTTACAAAATTTTGTACGTATTAATTTTTTGGTTATTTTATTATGTATAACCAAAATTAGATTTTTCGAAACCATCCCAATCATGCCGATTTCTCTTAGGTATCAGTACGGTTCGGTAATTTTTTTTAAATGTGTAACGACCCGACCGGTCGTTTTGAGCCTTTGCACTTCGCTCGGTTGTTTGAGGGCATGAGTAGTTCCGTATGATGTATTATGACTTATGTGAATCGTCGATTTTGGTTTTCAGGTTATTCGGAATTTGATTTAGAAGAATGACTCTCAGCTAGAGGCTTCAAATTGGAAAGGGTTGACTAAATTTGACATTTTAGTAATTGACCTCGGATTGAATTTTTTATGGTTCCGTTAGCTTTGTTGGGTGATTTTGGACTTAGGAGCGCGTCTGTATCGTGATTTGGAGGTCTGTAGTGGAATTTGGCTTGAAATGGCGAAAGTTAGAATTTTGGAAAGTTTGACCAGGAGTAGACTTTTTGATATCGGGGTCGGATTTCGATTTTGGAAGTTGGAGCAGGTCCGCAATGTCAAATGTGACTTGTGTGCAAAATTAGAGGTCTATCGGACGTGATTTGATAGATTTCTGCATCGGTTGTGGAAGTATGAAGTTTCAAGTTCATCGAATTTGAATTGAGGTGTGATTCGTCGTTTCGATGTTTCTGTGTGTGTTTTGATGCCTCGAGCAGGTTCGTATTATATTTTGGATCTTGTTGGTATGTTTGGACGGGGTACCGAGGGGCTCGGGCGTGTTTCAGATCATTTTCCTTCATGTTTTCATTGCTGAGGAGCTGCTGGTTCTGGTGTTCCGCACCTGCGATTGATATCGCGCAGGTGCGATGGCCGCAGATGCGAGCCAAGCGTCGCAGATGCGAGATTTCATTGATGAGTGGAAGTCCGCAAATGCGGAGGTAATTGCGCAAAAGCATGACCGCAAGTGCGGTCATGGCCATCTTAGAAGCGGTCATCTCGCAAATGCAAGTCCTTTTCCGCAAAAGCGAGAGTCGCAGATGCGACCTGTTGTCCGCAAATGCGGAAATTGCTGGGCAGAAGCTATAAATCGAGGTTTTGGTTCTTTCTTCATGTTTTAAGATGTGGGACTTGGATTGAGGCGATTTTTGGAGCAAATTTCATCACAGGGATTGGGGTAAGTGTTCTCCACTCAGTTTTGGTTATATTTCATGAATCCATCTTCATTCTTAGCAATTGGTTGATGAATTGAAAGAGAAATTTGGGGGTTTTGTGCGGGCCCGGGTGTGATTTTTGGCCGGATTTGGGATTTAACTTAGGATTCAATCTTTATCATTTGTAATTGTTTCCTTGGGCTTTATCTGATGTATTTGAGTTGCTTTTGGCTAGTTTTGAGCCGTTCGGAGGTCGCTACGCGCGTGATGGTATTCTTAGAGCATCGCTTGGCTTGCTCGGTGTTGGAATTGGCTTGTTTGAGATAAGTAACTCTTCTAAACTTAGTGTTGAGGGTATGAAACCCCGAATTATGTGCTATGTGATTGCTGTTGAGGTGATGCACATACTAGGTGACGGGTGTGTAGGCGTGCACCTTGTGAATGGTGACTTCGTTGCCTTCAAGGCACTGTAAAGTGGCCCTACTTTGTTGATATCTGTGTTTTCACCATATTCTAAGTAATTGAGATGTACATCATGCTAGATATCGTGTTTAGGCTTTATGCTGATATTGTTAGGACCCATAGTGGTCGTTTCTTGCTGTCTTTTTACTGATTTCATTGGCATTTCGTACTCAGTAATATTCATGCATTCATATCACATCTCAGTCTCAATTGTTATTTATTGATACATCATATCATTGTTGTTGAGCTAGTTTCATGTCATTGTTAGCCCGTGAGTGAGACTGGAGAGATTGATGAGTGAGTGAGGCCGAGGGCCTAATTGTGAGGTTATTGATACTATAGCACGTGAGTTGTCCGTGCAGCACGTGAGTTGTCCGTGCAGATTCTGATATTGATACTATAGCACGTGAGTTGTCTGTGTAGCACGTGAGTTATCCGTGCAGATTATAGCGCTTGGGCTGAAGGATCCCCTCCGGAGTCTGCACACCCCGCGGTTGATTATTTTGAGGAATGGATGGATCTTGTCCGAAGCATTTATATACCTGGAGATGGATCTTCTCCATGGGGCCGAATTGACCTTCCTCGGTACTGAGTGACTGATGGTCAGTGATGTATATATTCCGGGATGGATCTTCCTGGGACGTATGGGCCATATACAGTACAGAGTGGTTGAGCATGATGAGTGGAAAGTGTGAGACAGTGATGTTGAGTACTCTGAGAGTGTGAGTACATGATCCATCTCTAAGATACATGGCATTGCATGCACACATGACATACAGGCATAGAGATACATTTTTCCTCATGTTTTACGGTATCACGTCATTCATGACATTTTACACACATTGATATGTGGTCATAAAGAGGTATTTCACACTTGCTATCATGCTATCTGAAAATGAAACATCTTATTTATTGTGAAAAGGATTTTTAGAAAAATTACAGTTTTCAAACTATCTCATTTTTACAACGATTTCGGTAAAGGATCTGAGTTTTTACTGTTATTCTTGCAAAGCGGAACTATTTTCGGAAAACTATGAAAAAGCTGAGCATTTTATCTGAGAGTTACTTCCTTATTTATATTCTCTACGTTGTCATGAACTGCTATTGGTTATTGGTGTTGGACCCGACCTATGTTCCAGCTCGTCACTACTTTCAACCTAAGTTTAGGTTTGTTACTTATTGAGTACATGGGGTCGGTTGTACTCATACTACACTTCCTGCACATTGCGTGCAGATTTTAGATGTCGATGTTGCTGTGTTCGATGGAAGCTGGATTGGAAGATGTACCTGCATCCCGGTTGTAGCTGCCTCTTGTTCATGGTAGCCTTAGATTATAAAACTTTGTTTATGTACTTTTTAAACAGAAGATGTGTTTATTTTCTATCAGTTTTATAATCTTTACTCTTTGAAGCTCATGGTTTGTACTACTAGTCCTTGGGAAATGTATAAGATTCAGATAATTCATTTGTTTAATTGTTTTATTAAGTTAATTGGAAATGGATAATTGTTAATTGTCTTACCTAGCAGGTTAGGTTAGATGCCATCACGACTAGTGGATTTTGGGTCGTGACAGATTGGTATCAGAGCCCTAGGTTCTACAAGTCATGAGCAAGTATCCGGTAGAGTCTTGCTGATCGGTTTGATGACGTCCATACCTATCTTCGAGAGGCTACAGGGCATTTAGGATATACTTCCCATCTTTCTTTCCTTATCGTGTGACATTGATTCAGCTTGAAGTGTAACTCTTTGAATTTCTTCCACGCATTCGTATGCGCAAATGAGCGATCGGTATCAGCTGTGCATCGACGGCTTGTGATTCTATCGAAGAGGTGCGAAATGTGATTTCGGTATGCTGATGATGGGCTAGTCTGAAGGACTTGAGGCCGGGTTTTGACTGTAGCTTGAGTGCAGAGATGGTTGTGTGAGCACGTGCTTTTGGACTTATATGTCCGGTAGCGTCCCTATGAGTGGAATTTGTGGCTCGATTAGCGGTTCGATGGCTATATAACGAGTATGATGTGACTGCGAGAAGTGTTCAGATTGTTCGAATATGATGAAAAGAGTTTGATTGAGATGTAAATTTGGTGCTTGATTTCCGTCTTGATTTGACGTATAGTCTTGAGTTATGGGTGTGTTGAAGGATCTTTTCATGTTGTTTAGTTGAGGAGTGGAGTAGATTTTCATGTCGTGATATGAGTTCAGACTCAGGAAGATTAATTGATTGGGTAATGGTTATGATTGTGAAAGGGTATAAGAGATGTTAGTTTGAGGCGAAACAGGTGGGTTATCTCCTGTGGGGTGTCTTGAGGTTTGTGTGATCCCTATGTTATTTTGTAGCGAGTTCTCTTTTCCCAGTGAATTATATGTTTTGCAATTTGAGTTTGGATCGTTTATGAGAGTTGGCTTGACTATTACAAGGGTGAACGCGAGATTTGCAGATGATTTGAGATATTAGATGGTTTGTGTTGCATGAGCTTATGAAGGATTTAGTTGAATCTCATTATGGTATTATGGCAGTAATAGAGTATGAGCATTGTGAGCTATTGTATGTTTTGATCCATGGCTTTGACCCAAGTGGGGGAGTCTGCTATTGATAAGTTGATTGCACGGGTGTGTGTTGTATTAGTGTCGGTTGAGGTATACTTATGAAGCGGTTAGGGCTTGCAGAGGTCAATTTTGATGATGAATTAAGCAAGGAACTTCTGGACACATATTATGTTACATTTTAAGGGTATATGTGAATCGTGGGATTATTGATTTGTTATTCGTAAAGGATGTAGTGTGCATGGAGTAGGGATTCACTCAGTTGCTTAGAAATATGGATTACTTCTTAGGGTGTTGGTGTGCAAATAGGGCATAGGTCGTTCGGTCCATTTGACCAATTTAATTGACATTTGAGTAGAGTGGATGACTCTCGAGAATGGTTCTCATGAATTCAAGAATTATATGTGGCAATTGAGAATTTTTGCGGATTTGTACACGGCTAAAAGCTGAGAGTTACATTGGATGGTGTCAAGACTCGCAGTATTTCTACATCATTGTGCATTCTACATTTCAGTATCAGGAAGGTAAGATGAACAACTTGAAATTCACAGAAGGTCTCTTCAGAGTGGGTATCTCGGTTGTGGTACTTTTGTGGTGCTTAAGAGAGTATTCAGCAGCTTATGAGCCTTAGGGCGGTGTGATTTTATGCTTGGGTCTTGTGTAGTGAGTCTGGGTTGAGGATTGTGGTATTATGGCGAGGAGAAGTATCAATTTGAAGGTAATTTAGAAGGAACTCGGGGAAATAGGATAGCTTGGTAGTAGGTTGGATCGGCATGGTACAGATGTGATTGGCTCTGTCACACCTCCTTTTTCACTACACCCCCGAAAGGGCATAAAGGAGTTTTTCCACTTAAAGGACAATCGGAACGGGATTTATTATTAAGATTTCAGAGTCGCCACTTGGGATGTTTATGGTGTCCCAAGTCACCGGTTGAATCCCGAACCGAGGAATTATTGACTCTGTTTAACAGTCCGCGATCCAGAAATCCGAGTAAGGAATTCTGTTAACCCGGGAGAAGATGTTAGGCATTCCCGGATCCGTGGTTCTAGCACGGTCGCTCAACTGTCATATTTGGCTTATTTGTTTGATTTTAGTACATGTTTTAATCTACGTGCTTTTTAACTTTGAACCGCTTTTATTATTATTATTTTAAGAGAATTGCAACGTCGTGAAAATACGTCTCGAACCGCGTCACATAAATGCACCCGCAGTTTTTGACACATTTCGACTTCGTTGGGATTTGGATTTGGGTCACATAAATGTGCACCTGTATTTAGGAAGGTAAAATTATTTAAATTGCGTGCCTAAAGAGACTATCGCGTTATTATCTTTGGGGAAGGCCGTGAAATTCACTAAACGGCCCATCTCGAAGTCTAAGTATTTTTATATAAGCATTTAATGAGGGCCCCGCAATTTATGCGTTTTATTTTGCGAGGCTCGTCTCATCTTATTTTAAAAAAGGCAAACTTAAAGCGACTACGATTTTCTTTTTTTATTTGTCTCTAAGAAAAAGGAATCCTAATTAATCACATTGTTGAAGAGTTACTTATATTTGGGGATCCATGGACACATGAGTTCAAATCCTTAAACATTTCTGGATCTTGCACACAGCCCATACGAGGAGTCAGTATCTAGGTGATGCAAGAGGGCAGGCTAACACAAGCCTGGGCCCAGGTCCAACGGATACTCAATCAAACTAGACCTGGGCCACCTATTGATGCAGTCGAGCCCAAACTCCTGCAATCAGGCTGACTATTGAATCGAACAAAGCTTCAAATTAACGTATACCAAATATCCGATAAAGTTATTCCAAATTCTCAATACACTTATAACGCAGGAAAACAGTGCATGCTTACTCAAATCGATTAAACACTGATCACTTTGAATTTCAATTCCTAACTCAGATTATTTGCTATTTTTCTTTTTTTCTGCCGAGTTGTTGGATACTATTAAGGGAAAAAGCAAACTGGAATTAAGGTAAAAAACACTCAACTATGAAGATGCTATCCTATTATTCACCCAAACGAGCAATTTAGTACATCCTTTACGAAATGACTTCCTCAACCTATCATGAAACTAGTACTGTTAACTGAAGCATACTTAAACTCAAAAACACCCTATAACCTATTTGAAAACAATCACATCTATTTACTTTTGAAACTCAACTGAAAGTTATAGTAGCAGTCCATAGTCCGACTTAATACAAACAATTGCATTTATCTAATGAACATCGGGATGGAAAATTAAAACTAAACAGTATGTGAAGAGTTCATATGAAATTTAAACAACATCTTCTTCATTTAATGCAACCATTGCTCATACATGTGGATTGATTTTCCACTTCAATTGAGTCTGTAAGAGAGGTACCTGGAAATATAACGAATAGAAGGGGACGTTAGTAACAGAAGAGCAGACAACAGCTCACAACGACCAATAATTGAAATTCAAACAACACCAATCAACCCAGTATTAGCCCAGAAATACATTTGACAGTCCAGGAAAAGTTCAGAGTAGGACAGAATCAGGAAAACCAATCATAAACCACTTGAATCCACCCAAATAAACTCAAAATTGAACCCAGGCAATCCAGCACACTCTCAGCAACAGAAACAACTAAACAATAACTCAAATAGACTCCAATCTGACTCCACAGACCAAATTAAAGTAGTTTCAGAACTTCAATTCCCAAATACTGAACTAAAAGAGGCAAACTAACAATTAAACTCGAATTTGGACTGCAAAAATCCAATGGAACAGTCTGCCTCTTTGATTTTTACTGCATTTTTTGTTTTATTTTTGGATTTTTGAAATTTTCTATTGTTTTGGGTTTTTGAATATTTGAATTTCAAAATCAGATCTGGAGATTAAAGAGAGTTTTTGGAGGGGAGTTTTTGGAGGCTGAAAACTTGTTATTCAAGGCAGCATACACTGCCTTTTATAGGCAAAGTGATATGCAACTTCCAGATTTCAATTTTAACACTTTAGCCCCTCTTTTATTTTACCTTTTAGCTAATTGCTCCCTCATTTCCTAACTTGTTCCTCAAGCTAACACCTTAAACTTCCTAAAAATCCAATTGTACCCTTATCTAGAAAGTTCTAGGAGATACTAGCATTACTTCTATTTCAGATAAAAGCCATATTACCCCTAGATACTCTTGAATTTACTACCACTAGTTAACTAAACCCAAACCCCATGAAGGGAGCAAGGAGACCCTGTGGTATCAATCTAGTGTAATTTGGAGAAACTAGGGTTCGGCCGGAAATTTCAAACCAATATTCGAGCAGTTCTAGTTAGTTTCCGGGGCCGGGGTTTGGGGGGTGTGAAAGAGGAGGGCAAGGCGATTCTACGGTGTTATTTTGGACCATTTGGGAAGGGTGGTGTTCTGGACGGAAAATTTCGATCCAAGATTCGAAGTGTTTGGATAGGATTTGAGGGAAACGGGTTGTGGACGTGGAAAGAGGAGGAAGAGAGGAGTAAGGGGTGTATTTTTTGAGTGGTTTGGAGACGGGCCGCCGCCGTGAGGCGATTTCCGGCGGCGTAAGGCGGCGTTACGTTTAGGTCTATGAGGGGTCTGGAGACAACGATACGAGGGGGGGTGAGTGGGATCCGACCGTTTTATGTTAATGGGACCCCACTTCAGGACCGTTGGATTGATGAACCTCGACGGTCCAGATCTGTTGATTCTAAAATGGCGCAGTTTCAGTTAGTAAAAAGGGCAGGCCGGGTTTGGGATATTTGGGCCTGGGCAAGGGCTTGGGGCATTGGGCTGGGATTAATGAATTACAAGCGGCCCAATTCCGAGTCCTCATTGAGACCACTCTCTTTTTTATTGTTTTTCTTTTATTTCTTTTATTTATTTTGTTTTCATTCTATTTATTATTTTTTTATATTTTTCTGACTTTAAAATAAAGACCTAATATATTTTCAAAGTTAAACTAATTAATTCTTAAAATTGTTTAAAAACTATTTCGTGGCAAATTCAACAATTAATAATTAAAAATGCAAAAATGGACTATTTTTGTTATTTTCTTCATATTTTGTTCTAAAAATCACTTAATTCCTAATTAATACTAAAATATGAAATTAGATCCTAAATGCAAATGTCAAGCATGTTTTTTTTTTGTATTTTTCATATGAATTAAAATGCACAAATAAAATGCAAACAATTAACAGAAAATAACACAAAATTCACAAAATTGTAAAATAATGAAAGAACGATCATTTGCTTGAATTTTTGGGAATAATTCACATAGGGCAAAAATCACGTGCTCACAGCTACCCCTCTTTGCTCGGGAACATGAAGAGTTTCCGTGCAAAGATAAGTGAGCGGAAACAAGCGATTTTTGCCCGTTTGAATATTCCGTGTGAAGCATTTTTGAAAAGATTTGACCGCACCCTGCTTCAAAGGTTGCCTACATATCCTTGGCTAAGAAGGAATCAGGTCAGTGTAGCTCGGGAAGGTTTGGTAGCTGGGACTACCAGGAGCTGTGATTTCACTGCTGTTGCTGCTGCTACTGCTCGCTGACCTCCTTATTACACCGTGTCAAAATAAAAAGAAGCTAGCCTAAGCTATGATTTATGAATTACAAAAAGGGTCCTATCTATGTCTTCAAGCTTGCTCTTGTGTTGCCTTGAACTTGTATTCTTCCGATGGAATTCTTGCGTTGTTGCCTTGCACTGTGATCGGAGATGTTTGCTATTCCTCCGAGTGATGCTTGACTGCTGAAATTGGAAATATATGCCTCTATTCTCCAGGCGCGCTCCTGATTGCTGAACTTGAAAAGTATTCCCTTGTTCTCCAGGTCGGCTCCTGATTGCTGAACTTGAAAAGTATTCCCTTGTTCTCCAGGTGGGCTCCTGACTTCAACAAAACAGACAAACAAAGAAAATTTTCTGCCCCAGTGTGGTGGTTGGGTACAACATGTTATCAATATTAAAATTAAAAGCTAATATTTCAATTGTACTTCCCTTGTCCTCCAGGTGGGCGCCTGATTGCTGATGTTTGAAAAGTATTCCCTTGTTCTCCAGGTGGGCTCCTGATTACAACAAAATAGACAAACAAAGAAAATTTTCTGCCCCAGTTTGGACTAGGAAGATTTGTGAGTTGTTAGCAAAATTGTAAACCACTTATACTTACTGATGCAATGATGAGAGTGAACTAAAGACTAGACTAGGATGTGCATCTCCTACGAGTAAAACCAAAACTTTGACTAGCAAATGCGTGTGCTAAAATAAAACCTGAATGAATCAATTTAGGAAGTGCGTCTCCTAGGGGTGAATTTAAATGACCACGGCTAGGAAATGCGTCTCCTAGGGGTGAAAACTTTAGTGACTAAAATTAGGAAGTGCGTCTCCTATGAATGAACTTAAATGACTTAAACTAGGAAGTGCGTCTCCTAGGGGTGAAAACTTTAGTGACATAAAGTTAGGAAGTGCGTCTCCTATGAATGAACTCTCAATTTAGGAAGTGCGTCTCCTAAAAGAATAACTTGAAAGACCTTGATTAGGAAGTGTGTCTCCTGCAGGTAAAACTTCAATGATTCAGACCAGGAAGTGCGTCTCCTATGAATGAACTATCAATTTAGGAAGTGCGTCTCCTATGGGCGAAAATTCAATGACTCAAACTAGGAAGTGCGTCTCCTATGAATGAACTATCAACTTAGGAAGTGTGTCTCCTATGGGTGACTCAAACTAGGAAGTGCGTCTCCTATGAATGAACTATCAACTTAGGAAGTGCGTCTCCTATCAACTTAGGAAGTGCGTCTCCTAAGGGTGAAATTTCAATGACTCAAACTAGGAAGTGCGTCTCCTATGAATGAACTATCAACTTAGGAAATGCGTCTCCTAGGGGTAAAATCTCAATTTAGGAAGTGCGTCTCCTACAGGTGTATTCTGAAAGACCCAGACTAAGAAGTGCGTCTCCTAGGGGTGAAATCTCAATTTAGGAAGTGCATCTCCTACAGGTGTATTCTGAAAGACCCAGACTAATAAGTGCGTCTCCTAGGGGTGAAATCTCAATTTAGGAAGTGCGTCTCCTACAGGTGTATTCTGAAAGACCCAGACTAAGAAGTGCGTCTCCTAGGGGTAAAATCTCAATTTAGGAAGTGCGTCTCCTACAGGTGTATTCTGAAAGACCCAGACTAAGAAGTGCGTCTCCTAGGGGTGAAATCTCAATTTAGGAAGTGCGTTTCCTAAAACAAAATATAACTTGCAAACCCAGACTAGGCAGTGTTTCTCCTTGGGGTGATATGTGATCTTCTAAAGAGCCTTTGCGTAAGCAGAATTGCCGCATTACACCTGAAAATTTCCAGCTTCCAAGCTTTGATATGAACATAGCTTTCATCCCTGTTTCAGACAAAGAAAACTTGTGAGTTTAAACATGGTGGTTGGTTTGTGGCCTTGACTTTGAGGGCGATCGCTCCTTCACGTGCCATGATAACTTTGATTTCACTCTGAAAGACATTGCTTGCCAATTTCTCTGTCACCCTTATCACAGAAAATACCTCTTCTCCGTTCAGACCCAATATCCTCTATTTGTTGCATTGCTCATGAACTCACATTTACCAAACCTTTGTGTTTCACATGAATCCCAAAGCACGTCAGTTGCCACCTACTCAGTGCGTATACTGTTCTTTCTTGACTTAAACCGCTGGCCTTGGCCTCGAGGTCTATTGCTCCTTCACTTGCCATATTCCAACAACAACCTTGATTTTTGCTTGGACTACCTCGCTTGTCACTTGTTTACCACCCTTTTTGTCAATCTTTTCACAGAAAATACCTTTGATCCGTTCACCCTAGCCCTCATTCTGTTGCATCGTCCATGAATTGATACATACCAAGCCTTCGTATTTTAAACGAATCCCAAAGCATGTTGACTGTTACCAACTTAGTGCGTTTGTTGTTCATTCCTGACTTAACACTTTGATGTGTTCACCAGATCCCGTTTTGTTCAATTAGAAAGCTTGGTGGCAGATTTTGAAGTCATTTCTCACTTGTTTTGACCACACAGACTCAGGAAGAGGAAGTAAACAAGAGTAAAGGAACATAGTAGAAGGACAATGGAAAGAGATGATTCCTAACAAGAAAACTACAAAGTAGAAACCTATCGGATGTGATACTAACTCTAATGACCATGACATGCACCTGCAGCATGCTCCGTTCAGCAAATCCAATTGTTCAGCTCTTTTTGTACCTTTTCGCCGTGAAACTGGGCTTCAATGCTCCGCTTACCCGATCTGATTCGCAGTCCTTATTTGAATTGTGATGCCCGTAGGTTTTCACCATCAAGCCTCTCTCATTTTGGTCTTTTCTCTCACCTCACCATCGCCTTATGGTGCCCGTGAAGGTTTTCACCAATAAGACTCTCTCATTTTTTATTTCTCTCAGCTTTCGTCGCCTTGGGATACCCGTGAGGGTTCTCATCAACAAGACACTCTCATTCTTTATTTCCTTTGTTTAGACCGGAGTGTTGCCCCTGATATGATTCACCGATTCACCTCTACTCGCTTGACTTGGCATCTCTCAAAAACTGATCAGAAGGTCTTCCTTTGGACCGTAATGTGGGCTTTTGGATAGGGTTAGAAAGAAAGGGTATCAAAGGCTCAAAATAATTCAACATGGGTTCAAAATTACAACTTTCGGAATCAGATTTCCCACAACAACCACAACTTCTGCCCCAGTTTCTTCCTTGGGGACTTTTGACTTTTATTTCGGTGTGACTGAACCTCAGAGAGAGGCTGCCTACGTACCCTTTCGGGATCAAGTCGAACGTAGTTCATGACAATACTTTTTGTTGCTATTTTCCTTTCTTCTTCTTTTTCTTTTTTTCTTTTCATTTCTTTTCTTTTCTCTTTCTTTTCTTTTCTTTTTCTTTTCTTCTTTTTTTTTTCTTCTTTTCTCTTTTCTTTTCTTTTCTTTTTTTTTCTTCCCTTCTTTTTTGTCTTTTTCATTGTTTTCCTTCTCTTTCTCTCACTTACTTTCCATGCTTGTGTTTACAAATTCTGTCATTGATTCCAAAAGAGGGGTATGAAAGAAAATAAATGAGGCTCAAAGGGGTAACAAAGGATAAAGTGTTTAGATAGCAGAACAAAATGCCTTCGTCATTCCAATCTTCAAAATATGCCAAGCACAGGCAACACAATTAAACATACCAAGGAAAACATTTGTAACATTTGATTGTACCAGACTTGATAACCATATCTGCACACTCGCCTTCTACATCTGTTGAATACAAAGCATCATTGGACAACATTCTCACTTTCCCTACCACGAACGGCCCCCTAACAATTCGGGCAAACTTGCCTGATGCAGCATGATGCACTCCAACAAGGTTTCTCTGTGTTTTATCTGCCCCCGTTTCGCATGGTTCGGGCTTCAAATTATCTCAAAGTGTTCAAATCTGTTCTTATTTCCCTCAAGCGTCCCTATATCTTTAACATGGTTTCATTGCTTCCTGGCCAAACTAACTTTTAAAACCAGGCTGAGAATTATGCGTCCATGTCATGTCAATAGAACCAGCATGAAAAGAATTGTAAAAGAAGAAAAGAACTAAACAAAAATGACTAGAAATGGCAGAAAACAGAGAATTGCATTAGACAGACGGTGAAAGGGTTTAAACAACAAAACAAACTACATAAACTGGGGTCCAATCCTAAAACAAATCTAGATAACACTGAATGACTAAAGGAACTAGACATAATGAAAGGATAAAAGGGTTTGAGTCACAAGAAAATATCCGGATTACAACCCTAAAATGACCCGGACAACAGAAATGACACCAAACTAAGCCACCAAGACTCCTCTTCAGTTAGCCAAGAAATGGAGCATCTTTCCAATAACCAAGCACGACATCTTAGCCACTGGGTTCCGCATCAATATTAACAACTTCATTATCATTAACTTCATTCAGCAAGTTCCCAAGAGGATTCGCATGCTCCCTGTCATTGTCATTGATCACAATTACCCCTTCTTGAATCATTCTTTCTATTTCCCATTTCAAAGAGCGACAATCTTCAATACTATGCCCTTGGATATTAGAGTGGTACATATATCGTACAGTAGGATCAAAGCCTTTTGCATGTGGGTCTGGAGTATAGCCGAGGAGCGGCTCAATCAGGCCAGAATGCCTTAACTTTTCAAACAAGCTCGTGTAGGACTCCCCAATTGGCGTGAAACTATTTCCTTTCCTCTGTTCTCTTCCCTGCCCCTGTTTTCGAGGGTTGTTGGGTGCTCGAAAATGTTGTGAAGGCAAGGAGGCATTATGCGGCGCTGGTGCTTGCCATAGGGAGTGACCTGATGGTTGGACATATGACCGGACATTGTTCGGAGGATAATACCGAGGTGGATTATGTGGAGCTCGGGGATAGGTTTGGGGTTGGGGTCGAGGTTGGTTGTAATATGGTGATGGGCCCCTGGACCAAGCTCTTGATTCAACTACTGTAACATCTTCTTTCTTTTTCTTTCCCAATACCCCTCTAATGTCGCTCTGGATAGCCTGGGTAGTTGCCTTGATTGTTGAATAGCTTATGATTTTGTTGGATTTAAGCCCCTCCTCCACCATACTTCCCATTTTTACTACTTCGTTGAAGGATTTTCCTACTGCTGACACCAAGTGACCATAGTAGGTGGGCTCCAAAGCCTGCAAGAAGTAATCAACCATCTCGCTTTCTTTCATTGGAGGATCGACTCTTGCCGCTTGCTCTCTCCACCGGAAACCGTACTCTCTGAAGCTTTCCCCGGGATTTTTCTCAATTTTAGTCAGTGACAGACGGTCCGAGACAATTTCGAGATTATACTGAAAGTGGCATGCAAACGCCTGGGCCAAATCATCCCAAGTGTACCATCGAGCATGATCCTGTCGAGTGTACCATTCCAAGGCCGCACCACTTAGACTTTGACTAAAGTACGCCATCAATAATTCATCCCTTCCCCCAGCTCCTCTCATTTTGCTGCAGAATCCCCTTAAATGGGCTACCGGATCACCATGTCCATCATATAAGTCAAACTTGGGTAGCTTGAATCCTGCTGGCAACTGGACATCGGGAAACAAGCACAAATCCTTGTAGGCCACACTGACTTGGCCACCCAATCCTTGCATGTTCCTGAAGGATTGCTCCAGGCTTTTTACTTTTTGAAACATCTCTTCCTGTTCCGGATTCTTAAGCGGCTTGTCAGTTTCCACCGGGAGCTCAAAGTGAGGGGTGTAGGAATATGGCTCAGGAGCTTTAAAGGTAGGCTCAGGAGGGTAGTAGTGGTTGTCGTGAGTTTGAAACAATGGCTCACTGGAAGATCTTTGCAGTGGTAGGTGGAGGCGCCACAAAGACAGGGGTGATTGGTGGAGGAGGGTTTTGTTTGGGTAGTGGAGCTTGGGGAGGATAGGAGGTGGTGCCATAACTCTGTTGGTAGAAAGGGAAATTTGGCGAGGAATTCACAGTAGGAGGCTCCTGGGACTGAACCAAAGGTGGGATATATGCTGGATTGGCGGGATAAACTGGCGCCGGCTGACCCTTAGCCCAGGCCTGATGCATCTCGGCCATCTGCTGCCTCAACTTATACATCTCTTCCTTCATTGCTTTGACATCCACCACGTCTACCTCTTTTGACGGGTCCATGATACTGGTATCTGATTCTTGGCCTGTCATGTTCAGTTTGTTTTTTGACCGGGTGTTGTAGGAATGGGTTGCCAGGATGCCAACCAACTAAACCACCTGCCTGGACTCATCATTAACGGCTTTGTTAGCAGTTAGAGCGTTAACAGATAGATAACCGCACATTTGGGGAATGAATGCACCTAAGCAGTTAACCATATTATGACTTCGCTTGGTTTCATGCGTCATCTCGGCTTTCATTTTTCTTTATTTGCCATGCCTTTCCTTTCATGCTTCCCTCGTGTTTTCCATTGTTTGTTTCTTGCCTTTCCCTCTTTTCTTTTACTTTTCTCTCTTATTTTTCCCTCTTTTCTTTTCCTTCTTTTTCTTTTGCCTTGGTTTTTCCTTGTTCATATTCGCTCCTTTCCTCAAAATTGTTTTTCCGCTCTTTTCTTTCCTTTGCTCCCTTTTTATTTTCTCTTATTTGCTTTTGTTTGGTTTCTTATTTTCTTTTTGTTTTTCTTTTTCCCTCTTTTGTTTTGCTTTCCTTTCTTGTTTTTCACCTCTTTCCTTTCGTTCTTTTCTTGTTTTTCCTCTTTTTCATTTAGTTACAGTCGAATCCTATGGAGATTGCCTACGTATCACGACCCCGCGTGAATCAGACCGAGCGTAGTTCTTGCAAACAAATGCGAAAATAAGGAAACAATTTTTGGGGAATTTTTCTCAATTTTTCATTAATAACAACTGCGATTACAAAAGCTACCAGACTATTTGTTTTTCCCTTTTCTGCAAAAGGGGAGTTACAAAAACAGACTCAAAAACAAAAATACAGACTCGATTAACTAGGAATACATCAAAGCTTCAAACCCTGGGGCCCGCGGGGCATCACTCGGCATTGCCACGGGCCTGCGCAAGACTGAGAAGGTTTCAATGTCAACTGGGTCATCCTGGACAAGGAGTTCTAAGGAAAAGTGTGACTATTTAAAGAAAGCTGACTTATTGTGACCTAAAAGAAAGGTGGCTAATTTTCAAAAATTTTATTTAAGAAAGCAAAGACTTGGTTTTGCAAATACGGCCTCTCAGCACTTCCCGGAGGGGGATTTTAAGGTTGTGCCCGCAAACCATTTGAAAACGACTCAGAGTGGCTGTTCTTGCAAAAACAGCCTTTCGGCGCCCTTTTGGGGACATTTGGCTTATTTTAAACAAGAATGGCGTCACACGACTTATTTTGATAAAAATTAAAGTTTTGATATTTTTGGCTATTTTTTGCAAAAGGGAGGTTGGGCCCGACGAGGGCTGCCTACGTATCTCACATCCGGTGAGAATCAAACCGGCGTAGTTCGGGCAAATAACACTAAACAAAACCTTTTCATTTTTTCATTTTTCAAAAAAAAATCGGCAGAGTTTCAGTACCACTTGGACATTGGTTTTTTTTTTCAAAACGGGTAATTACCTCTCTCAACCCTCACACCGCTATTTTCTTTCCCAAAATCTCCCCTTTCATTTAAAAGCCGGTCAGCATGCAAATCCAAAACAGATAAATGCACAAGTAGGATGCATCAGGATGGTCCATTATTCTGGGTACACCTGTCCTAGACGTTCCCAACCCCTGTGTTGAGTCCCCTAAGTCAAAATGCACATAATGCAGATAAGCGTTCCTACTAGGGATCCGGCATGAGGCTGAGTTATTCTAGGTTCACACCTGGGTATATGTTCTAGACTGTGTACCCAAGCGGACAACTTGAGTCGAGGAGGGGGCTACGTACCGGGAACCAAAAGGCCATCCGGCTTAGTAACTTGTCCGGCCTCTTTCTTATTTCAAGGTATGACACTAACAGAATAAGGAGTCTCGACCAGCGAGCACATCCCCAGAGATGAGAAGAGAAGGGTTTTGTAGCAGTTTTATATATATAGTTCAAATAATATCAAAGCGGTAAAAAGCAACATTTTGCACATTAGGTCCAAACATGTGATAAAATCAGATAAACAAATCCAAATACAACAATTATTCCAAACTCGAATTCTGAACCCTGAACCGAAGTTCTGGGTTCTTATCCCCAGCAGAGTCGCCGGAGCTGTCACACCTCCTTTTTCGCTACTACACCCCATGAAGGGTATAATAAAGGGATTTATTTCAAACTTGAAGTGACAATCGAAACGGGATTCATTTATTAGAAGATTTAGAGTCTCCACTTGGAAGATTTATGGTGTCCCAAGTCACCGGTTGAATCCCGAATCGAGGAAATTATTGACTCTGTTTAACAGTCCGCGAACCAGAAATCCAAGTAAGGAATTCTGTTAACCCAGGAGAAGGTGTTAGGCATTCCCGGGTTCCGTGGTTCTAACACGGTCGCTCAACTGTTATATTTGGCTTACTCATTTGATTTAAGTACATGTTTTGACCTATGTGTTTTTATCTTTGAATCGCTTTTGTTATTATTATTGTAAGAGAATTGCAACGTCGTGAAAACATGTCTCGAAACGCGTCACATAATTGCACCCGCGATTTTTGACACATTTCGACTTCGTTGAGACTTGGAATTGGGTCACATAAATGTGCACCCGTATTTAGGAAAGTAAAATTATTTAAATACGCGCCTAAAGAGACTAACGCGTTATTATCTATGGGGAAGGCCGTGGAATTCGCTAAACGGCCCGTCCCGAAATCTAAGTATTTTAACACAAACATTTATTGCGAGCCCTGCAATTTATGCATTTTATTTAGTGGGGCTCATCTCATTTTATTATTTAAAAGGCAACCCTAAAAGCGACTATGATTTTCTATTTTTATTTGTCTCTAATAATAAAAGAAATCCTAATTAATTAATATTATCTAATAGTTATTACGTTTGGGTCCATGAGCTCATATGATTTCAGGTTCTAGCCATTTTGGGCTTGAACGTAGCCCATATGGAAAGACCATAAACCAGGCGTGCAAAGGGCAGGTCAGTCATAAGCTTGAGCCCAAAGAGCCCAAGCCACATGATATGTGCACGCGGTACAAAATACCCAGTAAACATAGGTATTGGGCCTAAGGCCAGCCTAAACCGGACAGGGCAGATCAGGCCGCACAGGGGAGATCGAGGGATCGAATCCCTGAAGCTAGGCAGGCCCATATTTTGCTTAAACATTTGCCCACCAGAATTACTTCAAACTCTTCTGAGTGTGTTCAACAATTGGCAATAAGGTAAAACAACGTACACTTAATCAAATTAACAGGATATTGATTACAAGTTAAGAACCTAAATTCATACTTTGTCCATATCTAATTGCCAAACAGCTAGTTGATTCAAATTGGTGAATTGATGGTGACTGTTCAACTCAAGCAAATTACAGATATTAACCACTATCCTAAAACTATTAGTGCCTACGTTGAAACAGTGAATTCAACAAGACGAAAGAGTTGACATTAATAGCAAACTTGCTGATAGTAACTACTGTAGTACAAAAATTGTTTGAGACACATGTTTAGCTTGAATTTAATAGACACACTGATTTCACAAGCAACTGCAAATCTCAATTGTTTCTGATTTCTTAATTTAACAGAAGAAACGTTGAGTTAAAAAGAGTATTAACTATATTGAAGCTACAACTAGATAACCACAGGTTTAAACAGTCCCAAAATAGTCCAATTAATTACATTCAAGTCAGAATTAAACTACGAATCTAACATATAACTAACTACTACTACATTATGGTCCAAACAGGCATGGCTTCCAGGAACAAATGAATGAGCAGTCTATTGCATTTCCACTTCAAAACTACATCACATCAAATTCGAGAATGTGTACCTGGATATTTGGAATATAAGAAGAAGAAGAAGGAGTCAGCAGCAATAACAACTACTGAAATCCAGCCAGTCAAAAACAGCAACAATTGGAGTGATTTGAACCAAAATAATCTTCACAACACCCAGTAACACATCATAGAAATGCAGCTCCCAGTAAATGACCAAAAACAAACTGATTGAACTCCAAAACTACTCGAAATCAAACCAGCAGACCTCTGGAACTACGACAAACAGAAACTGAACTAGGAAATGTAAATCAATAGACCAAAAGTTGAAATTCACCTAAGGTTTCAACGGAACAGTATTTCTTTTTGGTTTTCTGGAGGTTTTCTATTGTTTTTTTTTGGTTTTTTGAATGTTGAATTTCAAAATCAGATCTAAAAACTAGAGAGAACTTTTGGGGGAATTTTTGGAGCTCAAAACCCTGTTATTCAAGGCAATATACACTGCCTTTTATAGGCAGAGTTTGAGGAATATTTCAGATTTTCAGTTGCCTTTTAGTCCCTCTTTATTCACTCATTTGGTCCCTTGTTTTCTGACTTGTGTCACAAGATAGTACACTAAACGCTACTGAAATTCAATTTCAACCCCTTCTAGGTGCTTCTAGTAACTTCTAAATTCAGTTGCTAAATGGACTTCCCTAAACTACCCTTCTCACTAGCCTGGAATTACTAATTCAACCCCAACCTTATTGACTAACCATGGTTAACCAGCCATTCAGCAACTTAATCAGCTAGGATCAGGATCAAATTCAGATCTTAAATCAAAACTAACTACTGAAGTTCAAGTTACCAATTACCATCAACAATCAGACCAACTAATCAATTTGACCATATCATCAGTATGAAATTAGAATACTAATCACAACTTAAACTAACCAAATTTAAACTAATCAGACAATCCAAACAATACCATCAAAACATAGAACTGACTCAAAAATGCAACAGCAACCCTAATTAATTACTTGAACTCGTAACAAGATGAGAAGAACTAATCGTGAATCAACACAGAATGAATTGTAAAAGCATGAACAAAATTAAGCGAGGAAGAAGAACAAAACATGAATCAAAATGGAATCAAGACTAATCCTAAGCTAATCAGTAAGCTTAAACCTATACTAGTATGAACAAACTTTGAAGAGAATAGAATCAATACAAGATTAAACCACAAAAAACCAAAAGCAAGAACCCAGATTCAACTATAAACGGAAAACAATTGAACAAAGACGAGGGAACTTACTGATTCGGCCTCTACTAAATACAATACACCAACCGAACCAAGCCGAAACTTCCGAAACCCAGAAGAAATTCAAACTTCCTTAAACCATAGATTTGTAATTCCACCAGTGCCGGTTGGATTTGGGAAAAATGGTTTAGGGATTTGAGTAGAGGAGGGTGAGGAGAGTGTAGAGTGTTAATTTGGGCGGATTTGGAAGAGATGGGGTTTTGGCCGAGTTTTTGATTCAATATTCGAGCAGTTCCGGCCATGTTCGAGGGACAGGACCTGGGGGGTCTGATAGAGGATGGCCAGGCGGTCTTATGGTGTTAATTTGGACTATTTTGGGCGAAGTGGTGTCATGGCCGGAAAACTTTGACCTAAACGTTCGAAACGTTTGGCCGGGATTTGAGGGAATTTAAGGTTAGATATGGAAAGAAGAGGACGAAAAGAATCAATGGTGAAGTTTTGGGGTCGTTTGGAGCATCGCCGCCGCTGGCGGCGATTTTCGGCCGGCGGCGGACGGCGGCGGAGTGGCGGAGGCGTGGTGGGGACGGTGGCGTTACAGGGTACGAGGAAGGGGAAGAATGTTTTAGGGTTTGGAATGTTTTTCAGACAGATTTATTTATCATTGTGAACACATCAGGGCCGTTTGATCATAGGGAATGAATGGACTGGATTATGTGACGTCGTTTTAGGGTATGGGAGACCTGGACCGGATACTTTGTGGATTGGGCTGGGGAAATGGGTATTGGAAAGGGTCTTGGGCTGAGGCTGGCACGAAAATGGCCCAAATAACTTAGCCCTTGATTGTTGTTTATTTTCTTCCTTTCTTTTCTTTTGTATTCTATTTTGTTTATTGTATTTATTTCTTTTGCAAAATTAACAAAACCTAATTTAACTCCAAAATTAGACCAATTAATTATCTAAAAATAGAATAAATCCTAGTAAACAAAAGAAAACTAAACAAAACGCAAAAATGCAAACAAGTGACTATTTTTGTGATTTTCTTTATATTTTGTTCTAAAAACAACTTAACCACTAATTAATCCTAAAATATGAAATTAGATCCTAAATGCAAGTGTCAAGCTTATTTTTATATTTTTATATGAATTAAAATGCACAAATAAAATGCAAACAATTAACAGAAAATAACACAAAATTCACAACTTGTAAAATAATGAAAGAAATCATTTTGTTTGAATTTTTGGGAACAATTCACTTAGGGCAAAAATCACGTGCTCACAGGAGGCTTATGAGAGGCGTAGGCCTATTGATGCAGCGCCCCTTACCTGGCAGCAGTTCTCCGTTCTCTTTCTGGAGAAGTATGTGCCGCAGTCCCGCAGAGAGGAGCTGCGCATGCAGTTCGAGCAGTTGCATCAGGATGATATGACTGTGACGTAGTATGAGATGAGGTTTTCTGAGTTAGCCCGTCATGCTGTTGTTGACACCCAATTTTTTCCTATATATTTTTTAATATGCAAAATAACTTCAAAATGGCATATATATGCATATGTAAGCATATTCAAGTGTTTCATTATTTTTCCCATAATTTTAAAGGTTTTTTCAATCAATTTATTTCCACCTTTTATCCATAAAAACCGATAATCATTTCCAAATTATTATTTTTTGGCAAATCATCTATTGGATTTTCATCTTTATGCTAAAATATAGCTAAAGTAATTTTTGCATATTTTTACAAATTTATTTAGTATTTTTCAAAGCTAAAGTGCATAATTGCAATACTGGCCACTTTTAAGATTTAATTGCGTTTATATTCATAAAATCAAGCCCCATATTTCTAAAGTGTCAATTATATATCATAAATAATTTTATTGTTTTCAATTTATTTCCGGAAATCGATTTACTATTTTGTTTATAATTTTAAAGGGGAAAAGTGGCTATTGCAATTATGGCCCAAATTGAGTTTCAATTATAACCCAAAACAGGCCCCAATTTCCTATCCCAACTTCAATTTTAGCCCGACCCCCAACCCAATCAAACCAACCCAACTTGGATCCCCTACCTAACCCTTTCAATCTTGGCCGTTGATCGTTTAGATCAACGGCCAATACTCGCCCTTTCCATTTTTTACCTCAAACAACCCCTTACCCTAAATCATTTTCCACAACCCGCCGCCCTTGAATTCCCCTTTTTCCTCAATTCTCTCTGAAACCCCACCTGAACCCTAGCCGCCGCCTTCTAATCCCACCCTAATCCATCCTAATACCTACCTAATCCATGGCCTCTCGTGGTCATTTAGGACGTGTATCAGCCTTTTATGGCTCCTGGGTGTTTGTTTCTGTGGTTTTATGACCAGACCTCGAAGGAGTCTGGTCCAGTCTTGCTCGACTGTTGTTCACGACTTTTCTCCAGACATTCATGGCCTTTCAAGGCAGAACCTTGACTTTTCTGGTTAGATCGTTAACTTTCGAGATCTTTCTCATTTCTTTTGGGTTTTCTGAAACCCTAATCTCTAAGACTTTTCGATTTCTTTCAGATCTATCTTAGATCTGTGCTTACTATGAACTTTTTAAGTGTTTCTCGAAAGTTCTTTGACTTTTCTTTCAAAACGACTCTTCGTTTATCCAACGATTAGGGTTTTCCTTTAAAGTTTTCTTCTCTGATCTTAATGTTGTTTGATGATTTTGCTATTTGCTCATGTTGTTCTTCTATCTATTTCAGCATGTTAAAAACCCTAGTTCTTTTAGTCTTATCCGAGTTCTAGAAATTGTTTGTTTAAATGTGTACTTGCTTGATTAAGTTCTTCGTTCTTGTTTGACTTATTTGATTATGAGTTTTACCATCTTTTAAACTCGATTATTGTGAAAAACCCTAGGTCTTTTGGTCTGAGACTGTTTGTTTGAAAGTATATTGGACCCGATTAAAGGTTCCTTGTTTCAGGCCCTCTTTTCTTTATGTGACTTATCTGATTCTGAGTTTTACTATCTTTTTAACTCGACTTTTGTTGAAACCCTAACTTCTCAAAAAAGGTTTCCTCACCTGCTACTGTGAGACCTTTACATGGTTCTGATTTCTTTTACCTGATACTATGTTTTTCTTCACTATTGATTCTATGTGACTTGACCTACTTGACTACTGTGCCTCGAATGTTTGCTTTACTACTGAATCCTATACTTATTTCTGCTACTATTGTATGTTGTTTCTTTTGCCAACGTGCTTAGCCTCGCATGTCTGATGCTTCTGTTCACTCTATTTATATGCTGAAGCCTCTTCCTTGATTGATCTTGATCTTGTGACTGATTACAAAAGATTTCTTACAAGCCCAATTTCTACTCATCGGTTTAAAGTTAATTGATTCCTTTCCTTTGCTATGATATTTTACCTTGCTGAATTCTTTCCCAAAAATAAGCTTATTTTCGTACTTAGACTTGATTGTTTACTTCATGCTTTTGCTACCCCTTTTATGGCAGTAATCAATTTGTCCTCAAACTGATTTTCTTTCCTTAATTAAAACCTGCTACTGCACGTTAAACAGTAATTCCCTAATTAAAGGGAATCACTTGTGTTAATTGATTCTGACTTGTGATTGTTTCCATGTTTGTGTTAAGACTTTACTTATTACCTTACTTACCACTTGTTTTCAAAACTATAAATACCCCCCCCCCCCTCTTTTCTTTGAGACACGAACGATCTGAGTTAAGAACACGCACTTTACTAAAAACTCCCTCTTTTCTCTGTTACTATTCGTGCTACTGCTTTGTCTAGTCGGCTGAAAGCCAAGGCTAGGCTGTGGGAGTTTGCTTACTTTTTCTTTTCTGCACTTTGCTTCTTACTGGTATGTCCTAGTTAATTTTCAAGCATCAACAACAACATGTTTCTGTAATTGTTTCAACTTCTTTCATGCTTGTCCACTTCTGCTTATGTTTCCGCAATCAAGTTACATTACTAGCATGTCGAAATGTGTTCCCTTCCCCTTTTCGAGTTAATGCTCTCCTATGTGTATGAATCCCAAACCCCACATCCCCTCTTTGTGTTTGTATTCTCTGGCTAGTTTGTGAACATGCCAGCATCATCTATTGATGTGCATGTCCAAACCTGACCCCTCCTAGGGTCATATGCTTCATGCAATGTATTCCCAAAACCCCTGACCCCTTCGTGTAGCTACTAATTCTGTGTACTACCTCTTTCAAATCACCCTTATCACTTACTATTTCCAGTCCAGTTTTTTTTTTAAATAAATCTCTATGTTCTGCACTTTCACTATATTCCTAGAACCTAAGTTCTGCCCTTCTTGTGTGAGCCTTGCCTTGGGACCCTTGAGCTCCATCTGAACTTGGACATATAAGAGCTAGCCTTTCCACACTGCACTCCTCTCTATCTGGTTATGCAAACCTGGGTGTAAGCACTGCCCGGGGTCCCTTGAGACCCTTAAGGAACTTTGACACACCCAGGTCTGAGAAAGGCTTTGAAGCAAGTGGCATTTGAGGTGGTTTGTTCCATAACTCAGAGAGGAAGTGAGAATCAGGCTTCCTATGGTTGCAACTTCTTATTTTTACTTTTTTTTTTATGTAATTCAGTATTTGGTCTGTAATAATTTGTAAACAAATATTGGGGTTGACTAGTGAAAAGGGATGGGGTAATTATGCATGTTTTAAGGGTAGATATACTGCTTATAGGATCTGTTTTTAATAAGTTCTGCATGCTTACTTCCACACTTAGATATCCTGCCTATAGGATCTGTTTTTAATAAGTTCTGCATGTTTACTTCCACACTTAGATATCCTGCCTATAGGATCTATTTAATAAAGTTCTGCATGTTTACTTCCATACTTAGAAATCATGCCCATAGGGTCTAATGGCTATAATCAGGCATCCTATTTACAAGGTTAATATCAACTTCGAAATTAGATGTCATGCCTATAAGGTTAATATAAATATTTTATAGAAATCATGCCTATAGGAATTTCACTGTGATCAAATAAATCCTGCCTACTCCACTTCATTAGATACCATGCCTATAGGACCAAATCAGCCTTTAATACTAGATACCATGTCTGTAGGGATTAAAATCAGCAATAATAGAAATTTTGTCTATAAGATCTGAAGCTAGTTTAGTTAAAAATTAGTTTGACTCGAACTGCTTTGAATCAGTTTAAACAACTTACTCCTTTCATTAATGCGGTTTAGAAAGCATGCCTATAGGATCCAAATTGCTCGTTTAAAACGGCTACTGCTTTGCCATTTTGAATCAGTAATAGATATCATGCTTATAGGATATCATCAACATACGCTTAGGCAAGCCTTAGGTAATAATGATAAAATTGAATCTGCCTTTGTTTAATTAGCGACTGCTACAACCAGCAGGCAGGCCTGATTCGGACTTCTTATCTGAGTTATGTAATAAATTAGTCTGCTTCGACAACTAAAACTCCCCTGTCTTAGTACTTTAAATTCTTACCCTAAATGTGTTTAAGTCATGCTATTTATGTGCTTTACTTGAGGAGGTATATATGAGCCTCTTAGTTGTTTACATGTTTTCCCCTAATATGCAATCCTATGTTTTTTAAATGTCGCCTTAGTCTTTTACCTTTGAAAACCCAAGAGTTAGCCTGAAATCCCCCCTCTTATAGGAATAGTAGTCCTAAATTCCTCCGGGACTGATAGGAATGGGACGGGTAATAGCGTGCAATAGAGGTCAAGACCAATCCGCGCTTTAATACCTTTACGGGGCGGGAAGGGTAGATATGGATATGATGACCGGTGCGCTAATACCATGTGTAGCCCCTCTTTTGAGGAGTTATTACCGGGTATTGCATTGATGTGATCCATATTACAAATAAACCTAGGACCCCCTTTTATTCGTTAGCATGTTTAGTTATAACTCTTTCAAAACTTTGTTTTATTTTATCACTTACAAACATTTGTGTATTTAAAATCACCTCTTATTTGAGCCTTGTTTGTTTACTTGTTAATTGTACAAATTCACAAAGAATTATCTGGCCGGGAACCATACTAGTGGATCCTGAGGGGTGCCTAACACCTTCCCCTTGGGATAATTTCAAGCCCTTACCCTATCTCTGGTTATCAAAAAATGTAGTTGTAGTTGAACCATATAGGTGCCCTAACGCACCTTAAAATCGTTAGGTGGCGACTCTTCAAATTTGCAAAACCCCTTCCCTGAAAGGAAAGAGTTATCCCAACCGAATGTCACAAACCCGATTTTCGCGGAGGAAAAAGGGGGCGCGACAGCTGTTTGGTTGGTTCCTACAGACAGGGAGAGGATTAGGAGGTTCGTGGATGGCCTCGCATATCAGCTACGGATTCTTATGACCAGAGAGAGGGTGTCTGGTAGTTTTTTTTGAGGAGGTGGTTGACATTGCCCGAGAGATAGAGTCGGTTTGCCGCCAAGAGCGAGTTGAGAAGGAGGCCAAGGGGCCTCGGGGAACTGGTAGTTTTGGTGGTGTTCCTTCCGGAGGTCAGTTCCAGCACGGCAGAGGCCGTCCATTCAGACATGCTCAGTCAGCTCGTCCGGGTCACCATGGTGGATCATCTGGCCATGGTTCTCACATTTCACATCAGGTCCACTCATCTCTCAGTGCCCTTCCAGCTCAGAGTTCGACTCATGCACTATCAGTTCAGGGCTCATCTATGCCTGGTTCTTCTAGTGGGTATCCCGGTGCTTGGGGCTCCCTTCAGTCCCTATTGCCATTTGCCGGGAGAGGTTGCTTTGAGTGTGGAGATTTGGTTCATATCAAGAGATCATGTCCCCGTATTACGGGAGGTTCATCCTAGCAGAGGAGTCAGCCCTCGGCTTCAGCACCAATTACTTCCCCAACCGCCCAGCCAGCTCGGGGTGGAGGTCAGTCAGCTACAAGTCGCCCTAGAGGGGGAGGCCGGTCAGGTGGCGGTCAGGCCCGTTTCTATGCACTCCCTGCCAGACCGAATGTTATTGCTTCAGATGCTGTGATCACAGGTATTATCTCAGTTTGCCACAGGGATGCCTCTGTATTATTTAATCATGGATACACTTTTTCATATGTGTCATCATATTTTGCTCGTTATTTGGATACGCCCCGCGAGTCTCTTGTTTCATCTGTTAGTGTGTCATCTCATATAGGCGATACTAATGTGGTGGACCGAGTTTATCGGTCTTGTGTGGTGACTATTGGGGGTTTGGAGACCCGAGTAGACCTTTTGCTGCTTAGTATGGTTGATTTTAATGTGATATTGGACATGGATTGGTTGTCTCAGTGTCATGCTATTCTAGACTCTCACTCTAAGACGGTGACATTGGTTGTGCCTGGGATGCCACGGATTGAGTGGCGAGGTTCGTCGGATTATGTTCCCAGCATGATGATTCCATACTTGAAGGCCCAGCGGATGGTTGGGAAGGGTTGTCTTTCTTATTTGGCCTTTGTGAGGGATGTCAGTGCAGAGACTCCTAGTATTGATTCGGTTCCGGTGGTGAGAGATTTCCCGGATGTATTTCCTACAGACCTGTCGGGCATGCCGCCGGACAGGGATATTGACTTCGGTATTGATTTGGTGTCGGGAACTTAGCCCATTTCTATTTCACCGTATCATATGGCACCGACGGAGTTAAAGAAATTGAAGGAGAAGCTTCAGGAACTCCTTGATAAGGGGTTTATTCGGCCTAGTGTGTCACCTTGGGGTGCGCCTGTTCTATTTGTGAAGAAGAATGATGACATTATGAGGATGTGGATTGATTATAGGCAGTTGAACAAAGTCACAATCAAGAACAAGTATCCTTTGCCTCGTATTGATGATTTATTTGACCAGCTTCAGGGAGCGAGGGTGTTCTCCAAGATTGGTCTCAGGTCAGGGTATAACTAGTTGAAGATTAGGGACTCGGACATTCTTAAGACAACTTTCAGGACCCGATATGGTCATTATGAGTTCCTTGTGATGTTATTTGGGCTGACCAATGCCCCAACAGCGTCCATGCATTTGATATCCTGGTGTACCTGGTGTCCAGTGAGGGTATTCAGGTTGATCCGAAGAATATAGAGGCGGTTTAGAGTTGGCCCAGACCGTCCTCAGCCACAGAGATTCGTAGCTTTCTTGGTTTGGCGGGTTATTACCATCGGTTCGTTCGGGGATTTTCATCTATTGCGTCACCCTTGACCAAATTGACCCAAAAGGGTGCTCCTTTCAGGTGGTCGGATGAATGTGAGATGAGCTTTCAGAAGCTCAAGACCTCCTTGACCACAGCTCCAATGTTAGTTCTCCCATCAGCTTCAGCTTCTTATACAGTATATTGTGATGTTTCTCGGGTCGGCATTGGGTATGTGTTGGTGCAGGAAGGTAAAGTGATTGCTTATGCTTCTCGGCAGTTGAAGACCCATGAGAAGAACTACCTTGTTCATGATTTGGAGTTGGCTGCCATTGTCCACGCGTTGAAGATTTGGAGGCATTATCCTATGGTGTGTCTTGTGAGGTGTTTACTGATCATCGTAGCCTCCGGCACTTGTTCAAACAGATGGATTTCCATTTGAGGCAGCGGAGATGGATAGAGCTGCTAAAGGACTATGATATTACTATTTTGTACCATCCGGGAAAGGCCAATATGGTGGTCGATGCCTTGAGTAGAAAGGCAGTGAGTATGGGTAGTCTTGCATTCCTTCCTATTGGTGAGAGACCTCTTGCAGTTGATGTTCAAGCCTTGGCCAATCGGTTTGTGAGGTTGGATATTTCGGAGCCCTGTCGGATCCTAGCTTGTGTGGTTTCTCGGTCTTCCTTGTTTGATCGTATCAGAGAGCGCCAGTATGATGATCCTCATTTTCTTGTCCTCAAGGACAGAGTTCAGTACGGTGATGCCAGAGATGTGACTATTGGTGATAACGGGGTATTGAGGATGCAGGGCCGGATATGTGTGCCCAATGTATAAGGGATTCGGGAGTTTATTCTAGACGAGGCCCACAGCTCGCAGTATTCCATCCATCCGGGTGCCGCGAAGATGTATCTGGATTTGAGGCAGCACTATTGGTGGAGGAGGATGAATAAAGATATAGTTGGGTTTGTAGCTCGGTGCCTCAATTGTCGGCAGGTGAAATATGAACATCAGAGACCGGGTGGCTTGCTTCAGCAGATAGAGATTTCGGAGTGGAAGTGGGAGCGGATCACCATGGATTTCGTAGCTGGACTCCCACAGACTTTGAGGAAGTTAGATGCTATTTGGGTGATTGTGGATTGGCTGACCACGTTCGCGCACTTCATTCCTATGTGTACTACCTATTCTTCAGAGAGGTTGGCTAAGATTTATATCCGAGAGATTGTTCGCATGCATGGTGTCCCAGTTTCCATCATTTCAGATAGAGGTACTCAGTTTACATCACAGTTTTGGAGGGCCGTGAGTTGGTTACTCAGGTTGAGTTGAGTACAGTTTTTCACCCTCAGACGGACGGGGAGTCCGAGCGCACTATTCAGATATTGGAGGACATGTTGCGCGCTTGTGTCATTGATTTTGGGGGTTCATGGGATCAGTTTCTGCCGCTCGTGGAGTTTGCTTACAACAACAGTCATCAGTCAAGTATTCAGATGGCTCTGTATAAGGCTTTATATAGGAGGTGTGTAGATCTCTAGTAGGGTGGTTTGAGCCGGGCGAGGCTAGGCTTTTGGGTACAGACTTGGTTCAGAATGCATTGGACAAGGTGAAAGTGATTCAGGAGCGGCTTCGTACAGCGCAGTCAAGGCAAAAGAGTTATGCTGACAGAAAGGTTCGTGATGTGTCTTATATGGTTGGGGAGAAGGTTGTACTGAAGGTTTCACCCATGAAGGGTGTTGTGAGATTCGGGAAGAAGGGCAAGCTGAGCCCTCGGTTCATTGGGCCTTTTGAGGTGCTTCAGATGATTAGGGAGGTGGCTTATGAGCTTGCTTTGCCACCTAGCTTGTCGGGGGTACATCCAGTGTTTCATGTTTCTATGCTCCGGAAGTATATCGTCGATCTGTCTCATGTCTTGGATTTCAGCACGGTTCAGTTAGATGGTGATTTGACTTATAATGTGGATCCAGTGCCTATTTTGGAGCGGCAGGACCGAAAGTTGAGATCAAAGGATATAGCTTCAGTGAAAGTGCAGTGGAGAGGTCGGTCCGTGGAGGAGGCTACTTGGGAGACCAAGCGGGAGATGCGGAGAAGATATCCACACCTATTTGAGGCCTCAGGTATGTTTCTAGACCCGTTCGAGGACGAACGTTTGTTTAAGAAGGGGAGGATGTAACGACCCGGCCGGTTGTTTCGAGAGTTATAGCCCCGTTTCCCCATTTCTGCTTCTTTTGTATTCTTCATCTATACTATAATATGTTGGATCAGTTGGTTCGGTCTGGAGTGGGTTCAGAGAGGATTTGAGACACTTAGTCTCTTTTGGGAAGGCTTAAGTTTGGAAAGTTGACCGGGTGTTGACTTATGTGTAAGCGAGCTCAGATGTGAATTCTGATGGTTCTGTTAGCTCTGTTAGGTGATTTTGGACTTAGGAGTGCATCCGGAATATGATTTGGAGGTTCGTGGTAGAATTAGGCTTGAATTGGCGAAAGTTGGAAATTTGGCGATTTTGGTCAGCAGTGGAAAATTTGTTATCGCAGTCGGAATGGAATTCTGGAAGTTGGAATAGGTCGGTAGTGTCATTTGTGACGTGTGTGCAAAATTTCAGGTCATTCGGAGGTGATTTGATTGGTTTCGGCGTCGTTTGCGGAAATTGGAAGTTTAGAAGTTCTTAGGCTTGAATCCGAGGGTAATTTGGTGTTTTGATGTTGTTTTGAGTGTTTTTAAGGTTCGACCAAGTTTGTATGTGGATATATGACTTGTTGGTATGTTTGATAGAGGTCCCTGAGGGCCTCGGGTTGATTTTGGGTGGTTGACGGAACAAGGTTGGGAACTGAGGAATGCTGAAGATTGAACTGAGTTGTCATAACCGCACCTGCAGAGTGGGGACCGCAGGTGCGAGCCCGTAGAAGTAGAGAAAGGGTTGGAGATGCGGCCAAGGCTAAGGAGGGCAGGAACCGCAGATGCAATTAGTGGAGTGCACCTGCGAGACCGCAGGTGCGAGGAGTGGGCCGCAGAAGCTGATTCTGAGGACTTAGTGAGAACTGCACCTTCGATGGATTTTGCGTAGGTGCGGCGTCGCAGAAGCGACATGAGGACCGCAGATGCGGAAGTTCTAGGAAGAATGTATAAAAGGTGGACTTCGCGAATTTTAGTTCATTTTCCACCATTTTTAGTCGATTTTGGAGCTTTTGAGAGCGATTTTGAGGAGGAATTCAAGGGTTTATCAGCAAGGTAAGTGACTTGAGCCCTAATACTCATATTTGTGATGATTTCCCTTTGAATGAACATGTAATTAGTGAAGATTAGGGGTGAAAATGAGGGGTTAGGGCTTGGGAATTGGATAGTTTGATTTGGGGATTTGAGGGACCATTTGATATCGGATTTTGATGAATTTGGTATGGATAGACTCGTGAGTGAAAGGGCTTTCTAGTTTTATGATTTTTGTCAGATTCTGAGACGTGGGCCCAGGGGGGCGGGTTTGGGTGAATTTCGGGATTTTGGTCTAAATTGATAGTTTGTCGTGTGGAATTGGTTCCTTGGCCTATATTGACTGCATTGTATTGCTTTTGGTTAGATTCGGGATGTTTGGAGGCCGATTCCAAAGGAAAGGGCGTCGCGGAGTAGGATTGGCTTGGTTTGAGGTAAGTAACGCTTCCAAACTTGGTTCTGAGAGTTTGAAACCGCGAACTATTTTCTATATGATTAGTATTGAGGTGACGCAAATGCCAAGTGACAAGCGTGTGGGTGTGAACCGTGGGAATTGTGGCTTGGTTCATTCCATGGCACTGCTTAGTGACTCTTTCTTACTGATATCTGTGTTTCTATTATGTGATTAACTAAATAAGCTATAAATCATGCTAATTATCATGTTAGGGCTTCACGTCGATACTGTTGTGACCCGAGTGGTCGTTTCTTGCTGTCATCTCATTAGTTTCATTGATATTCTCTACTCAGTCTTATTGATGCATATCATATCATGTCTCTGTCTTAGTTGTATTATTTTGACAGATCATATCATTGTTTCGGGCTAGTTTCATGGCATTGTGATCCCGTGTGTGTTAGAATGGAGAGTGATGACTAAGTGAGGTTGAGAGCCTGATTATGTGCGACAGTTATGGGATCGGGCTGCATGCCGCAGTGATTATGTTGATGATTATAATAGCTTTTGGGATGTAGGAGCCCCTCCGGAGTCTGTAACACACCCCCAGCGAACGCAGTTGATGTTTTGAGGGATGGATCTGATAAAACAAAGGTTGGGAGATCCAAGAACTTGAAGAAAATAAGTTGATGAAATGCGGAAGTAGTAAAGAAATGCAAACGGAGCAAGAAAAATAAACTAGATATGTCGAAATTCAAGGAAAGGTCCAAGAACCCCGAGATTATGTTAATCTAGATTTTGACAAGATCCTAATGACAACAAGTTGGTTATGAAACCAATTGCCTTCACTAGAGATAAGCTAATCAAGAACTAGATTCGGATCTTGACTTCTAGTTTGAATAACTTACAACAACAACTAGTAAAAGAAACTAGTCGCCTTCGAAGAATATCAAAAGAAACCAAAGATATCACAAGAAAGAAAATTATCTTACTACCTTAAGCTATGAACTAGTTAGGGTTGCAAGATAAATCTTCAAAGTAAAGTTCACAAAGGTTCAAAAGAACTCACAATAATAATATTAATCTTCAATGTCCTCTACAATGGAAGACAAGCCCCCCTTTATATAGTAGTAAAGAAGGAGCTAGTCAAAACTTCAATAAATGAGAATTATATTCCCTAGAAGCATACAAGACTACCCACACTAAGACCAATGTAGTCAACATACACAATAGACCAATGCAAGTCAACATAGATTAAAACAACTATTAAATGTATATTCTAGAAACTATTTTTGGGCTTATTTGGGCTGCTGAAAATTCCTCTCTTTTGGGGCATATTTGGGCCTCATTCCATCTCCTCTTGGACTTTAATTTGGGCCTCAAAATAGTTGTAAAACTTGGCCCAAATATCCTCCTTGTGCTGGAGCTCTTCTTCTATTATAAGACACTTTTTAATTGCCAATTGAAGCCCATTAAGCTTGTCTTGAAATTTCTTTGTTTGAGACCTTGTCATGGGCCTTCTTGGAGCTTCCAGAGCTTCATCCTTCTCCTTTAATGATGTTGAGCTGTCATGAATGCTATCATTCCCCTCTTCTTGAAGAGAATTCGCCCTCGAATTCGATCCTGCATCAAACAAGGAAAGATCAGAAACATTGAAGGTAGCACTAACTTGATATTCACTAGGAAGGTCAAGTTTGTAAGCATTGTCTCCAATCCTTTCAAGGACTTCAAATGGCCCATCTCCTCTTGGATCTAATTTGGATCTTCGTTTGGCAGGAAATCTTTCCTTCCTAAAATGCACCCAAACTAAATCTCCAGGCTTAAAAATGACAGATTTTCGCCCCTTATTTCTTCTTAAGGCAGTTTGTTCATTCTTCCGTTCAATTGCAAGTCTTGTATGTTCATGAATCTTCTTCATCATTTCAGCCTTATTTCTACCATCAAGATTGACAATGTCATTAGTAGGCAAAGGTAACAAATCAAGGGGAGTGAGGGGATTGAATCCATAAACAACTTCAAAAGGAAACTTACCAGTAGAAGAGTGGATAGTTCTATTATAGGCAAACTCTACCATGGGCAAATGGTCTTCCCAAGAAGTTAATTTTCCTTTTAAAAAGAACTCTCAACATATTCCCTAAGGTCCTATTAACTACTTCAGTTTGCCCATCAGTTTGTGGGCGACAAGATGTAGAAAATAGCAACTTAGTTCCCAACTTCGCCCAAAGAACTCTCCAAAAGTGACTTAAAAATTTAGCATCCCTATCACTAACGATAGTTTTAGGTATGCCATGTAATTTAACCACTTCCTTCACAAATAAATCAGCTACATGTAACGCATCATTAGTCTTCAAGCGTGGAATAAAACGAGCCATTTTTGAAAACCTATCTACCACCACAAATATACTATCCTTACCATACTTAGTTCTAGGAAGTCCTAACAAAAAATCCATAGAAATATCAATCCAAGGAGAAGTAGGGACAGGTAAAGGAGTATAAAGGCCATGTGGTAACACTTTTGATTTGTCTTGTTTACCTTCAAGACATTGAGAGCACACTTTTTCAACATCCTTTCGTATGCCAGGCCAAAAAAAATGTTCAGCAAGTATATCCAAAGGTTTGGGCACTCCAAAGTGTCCCATGAGTCCACCACAATGTGCTTCCCTAACAAACAATTCACGCAAAGAGCAATTAGGAATACACAATTTATTTTCCTTAAAAAGGAACCCATCTTGAAGATTGAACCTCTCATAAGGACCCAACTAACATTCTGCAAAAGCCTTGCCAAAATCAGAATCATTAGAATAAAGTTCCTTGATTTGATCAAAACCCATCAATTTAGAAGTGAGAGAAGAAACCAAGACATACCTTCTTGAAAGTGCATCAGCAACCACATTCTCGTTTCCTTGCTTGTAAGAAATCACATATGGGAAAGTTTCAATGAATTCAACCCATTTTGCATGGCGCCGATTAAGCTTACTGTCACGACCCCAACCCCGGTCGTGATGGCGCCCAACACACTGCTAGGCAAGCCCGACCATTTATCCAGCCTTAACCAAATAACCTAGATGGATAAAGGAATATTCACAAATAAATAAATAATAACAAAAATTTAAATGCGGAATCTCTGATATAATTTTTAAATTCGAAAAATCCCAAGATAAAATACTAAATAGCCCACAGATCTGGTGTCACAAACATGAGCCTCTAAAACGGAATATTCACCTAACACAAGTCTGTCTAGGAAAAAATACGAATAAAAGGATAAAATGGATGGGAGAGATCAAGGCTGCGAACGCCATGCAGCTACCTCGATACTCCCGGATAAATGCTGCTCTGCTAGACAAGTCCTCACTCACCCTGTGGTGTACCTGAATCTGCACACAAGGTGCAGGGACTATTGTGAGTACTTCCAATCCAGAAAGTAATAAACATAAATAAGGGTTGAGAGTAAGAAATCCTGGACAGGCATAAAGTAAGCTATAATTACAGCGTCTCAATCTAAATAATGTCAACTCAATAAACTAATGAAAAACAATTATAGAATATCACAATAGATAAATAAGTAAATGGCAATCAAGTATGCAATGCAACACATAAACTGGTACCTCCAGTACCGCGCTGCGGCCGTGCAGCCCGCTCCATTTATTTAACGTCGACGGCGCTCACTGGGGGTGTGCAGACTCCCGGAGGGGCCCCTTACGGCCCAAGCGCAATAATAAGCCATCTCGTGGCATCAAACAGGCCCTTGGCCTCATATCAATATCATTATAATACTGCTGCGGCGTGCAGCCCGATCCCATACTCAATCCAAAAATCACACAATAGTATAAAATTATTCAGCCCAAACTTTATTTAGAAATATTATTTAAGTTCCAAGTTTCGAGAAAAAAATGGCTGAGTTTGCAAAACAATACTAAATACCAGGACTGAGTTTGATATTTATAAATATGGTAAGAAACCATTAAAATAATCCCTGAAGGATTCAAGTAGTTGGCACGAAGCCCAATTATGACAATTAATCTATTTTTATAAGGATATTACAAATCTACAATCAAATAGGTATCAATTTTATTAAGCGGGACGGACCAAGTCACAATCCCTGACGGTGCTCTACCCCACGCCCGTTATCCGGCGTGCAAGTCACCTCACATAGCACTACGTTGTGCAAATTCGGGGTTTCAAACACTCAATACAGCATTTACATTTATTACTAACCTCAAGCCGGCCAAAGTCCTAGCTTGCTATGCCCTTGCCTTTCGAATTCACCTCTTCGCACGTCGAATCTGACCAAAACCACAACGAATATGTCACAATATGCTAAGGGAATGTAACCCAATCGAAAAGACTCGAAAAACATCGAAAATCACGAAGTTGGCAAAACCCGAGCCCCGGGCCCACTTCTCGAAAAATTATAAATTTTACATCACCGGATTCCTTATCTCGCCGCGAGTCTATACATATAAAGAACACCAAAATCGGAGTCCAAATGACCCCTCAAATTCCCATTTTTGTTCTCTTAGGTTTCAAGCCCTAAACCACCATTTTTGACCTTAAATCCTTGAGTTTTCAGTCTAATTTCATGTGTTTGCACCATAAATCGTGTTTTAGGCTTAGAAATTCTTACCTCAATGAAGTCCGTTGATTTCTCTCCTCCAACTCGCCCAAATTCTCCAAGTCCGAAGTGAAAATATGAAACCCTTTCAAAAATTCGCGAAGGGAAATAAAACTATTCTGACCAGTTATTTCCGCATCTGCGGCTCCATGGCCGCATCTGCGGCTCCCGCTTTTGCGGTCAATGCACCGCTTCTGCGGAAATATCCGCTTCTACGGTTTAATATCCGCTCCTGTGACTCCCGCTTCTGCGGAAAAACTAACGCATCTGCGGATCCCCATAAGAACTCAAATACCACATCTGCGGTCCTCTGTCGCATCTGCGACTCCGCAGATGCGGTCACCAATTCTGCACCTGCGGTCCCTGCCGCTTCTGCGTCTCTCCTCTCACTTCTGTGGTACCGCTTCTGCGGTCCCAATTCCGCAGAAGCGAAAATACCAGAAGCAGCACAGGTTCTGCAATCTCTTAAGTTCAAAACTTCCCGTTAGCCATCCGAAATCACCCCGTGGCCCCCGGGACCTCAACCAAAAATACAAGCATGATCCAATACCTTATTCAAACTTGCTCCAATCATTAAAACACCTCAAACAACACTAAAACCATCATTTTTCATCGAATTCAAGCCTAAGTTCTTCTAAAACTTCCGAAACATGCATTCGATCAGAAACCCAACCAAAACATCTCCGAATGACCTGAAATTTTGCACACATATCCAAAATCACCTAACGAACCTACTGCAACTCTCGGAATCTCATTCCGACCCCCGGATCAAAATCTCACCTACCAACCGGAATTCGCCAAAAATACTAACTCCGCCAATTCAAGCCTAATTCTACACCGAACCTCCAAAATCAATTCCGATCGCACTCCTAAGTCACAAATCATCCCCCGAAGCTAACCAAATCATCGGAATTCAAATCCGATCCCTCTAACACAAAAGTCAACATCCGGTTTGACTTTTCCAACTTAAGCTTTCTTAAAAGAGACTAAGTGTCTCATTTCTTATCAAAACCATTCCAAACCAACTCTAACACATCAAATACTGATAATGAAACTTAAAGAAGCATAACATGGGGAAAACGGGGCGGTAACTCACGTGACGACGGGTCGGGTCGTCACACTTACCTTGGCTTTTCAAATATCTCAAGGATTAATGATCAGTCATAACCACAAACTCTCTTGGCCACAAATAATGTTGCCATGTAGCTAAAGCCCTTACCAAAGCATATAGCTCTTTGTCATAAGTTGAGTAGTTCAGTGTAGTTCCACTCAGCTTTTCACTAAAGTATGCAATGGGCTTCGAGTTTTGCATCAAAAACAGCACCTATTCCTTTTCCAGAGGCATCACATTCAACTCAAAAGATTTAGAAAAATCGGGTAATTGCAAAAGAGGAGCAGAACACAATTTTTCTTTCAACAAGTTAAAAGCATTATCTTGTTCTTTTCCCCATGAAAAACCTTATCTTTCTTAACAACTTCAGTTAAAGGAGCAGCAATGGTGCTAAAGTCTCTAACGAATCTCCTATAAAAACTAGCAAGCCCGTGAAAACTCCTAACTCGGTTACACTGTTAGGTTTAAACCACTCTTTGATTGCCTTGATTTTCTCTTCATCAACTTCAAATCCCTTAGACTAACCACAAAACCCAAGAACTACAACACGATCCACACAAAAACGTACACTTTTTAAAGATTAAGCAAACAAGTGTTGCTTTCTGATAACTTCAAAAACTTGTTTTAAGTGTTCCA